>NC_041390.1:231375407-231430929 GCF_002162155.2 Triticum dicoccoides
GACCGCCGCCCGATCCGACCACCGCGACCATCACTGCCCCGCCGCCGCAGGCCTCGGCGACCGCGCCGACTGCGGCCATCACCGCCCGCACCGCCCGGTTCCCCTTCGTCTCCGGTGCCGGATCCGTACGCCGGCCACCGGAGCTCCCTTCCCCGACGAGATCCCCCTCCTGCTCCGGCCATCTCCCTCCACCGGCGAGGCACCGGTCAACCTCGGTTCGCGTGATACTACGGGAACCCTAGATCCAGATCCAGTTTCGAAATCGGGTTGACTTTCTCGTCCCTAACCCTATTTATTTTGGCATACTTTGATCGACTATATCTCCTCATCCGTAGCTCTGTTTTGGGCATATAGCATATCAGAATGTTCATCTCAGAGAGTACATCATTTCATCTCATTGCATCATTTTCATTTGAGTTCATCTTGATGCCCGAAATGCTGTTAGAAGAATGCTATTTGAGATAATTGTCAGATCTGCTGCTCCAATTAGATATTTGTCATTTTTGCCATGATTATTGTGTGCATGATATGCCCCTGAGCTCTACATGAGTTTTTTATATGTTTTGCCATCTTTCCAGAGGTGCAACCCATGTATTTTTGTGATGTGTGTGGTGACTAGCACAAGCTTGCAAAGTGGTGCATTCGTTAATGCTGATTTCAGGGACTTAGCATTTCCAGTAAGTCCTTGAGGTGTTTATCTCAATATGCCATATGTTCATGTTGTTTCCTAGTGATCCGTGCCTCTTTTGAGGATGATCAGTAAGTATGTTTTGCTAATCTTGTAGTTCTCTATCCATCCATGTCTTTTTTTTGCAATTATGGAGCGCCCTAGCTTGAGTCAATCGAGCTCTACTTTTGTCATTTCGTGAATCTGGGCAGATTGTCTACTTGTTAGCAATTTTGCCGAGGATGTTGTAATTGATCCGTGCATGCTATGTTATTGTTCTTGCCATGTCTAGCTTGTATTTTGTGTATTCTTGATGGATGTATGCTTAGATTGTCATTACTTGCTCTGTAGTGAGTGCATCGAGCTCGTAAACATGCCTACTTGATATCTGTTTCAGCATGCTCCAATTTTCACTAAGTCTGTGATCTGATTATGTTTTTGCCATGTTCACATGCCTGCAAATGTATTTTCTGATCCCTTTTGGCTCAAGGTCACTAAGGGATTTTTGTTACGCTCCTTGAGTAGATCCATGCCATGCTTTACTTTGCCATGCTCAGGTCCTGTAGCATATAGTTTTCATGCTCCAAAGTGGGCTACCTGATCTGAAATTCTAGACAAGTGTTAATTTCACTAAGTCTGAAATCTGTTTACCAAATGCATTTTTGCCATGCTTGTTTGAACCTGTTAATGGATGAATTGGCCGTAGCTCAGTGCTAGTCTTTTGTTAAGCTTCATGAATGGATCCCTACCATGTATTTTGATGCCATGTTTGAGTGCTTTAGCATGTTCATCTTGTTGCATCTAGTTGGCTACTTGCTGTAAATCGCAGAACGTGGTCATATTTGAATTGCTTGCCATTTCCAAACCGTAACTCCATTTCCGGCGTTATTTATATCGTTTTCAAGCGATTTCACCTCACCTTTCCAGTGGCACACTTGGATTTCCAAGTTGAGGCTAGGTTCATGCATTCCTTGTCAAATCTTGCATATGCATCACATATTGCATCCCGCATAGCATCCATCTTTGCATCATATTGTCTGAGCCTTGCACGTGGTTGATTGTGTCCTTGTTGCTTGTTTGTCTTGATTGGGTAGAGCCAGGAGACGAGTTCGCTAACGAGGAGCCCGTTGATTTTGCTTTCGAGGATCCAGTCAACTCTGACAACTTTGCAGGCAAGATGATCATACCCTCGAAATCACTACTATCTTTGCTTTGCTAGATGCTCGCTCTTTTGCTATGCCCATGCTATGATGCCTACCACTTGCTTATCATGCCTCCCAAATTGCCATGTCAAACCTCTAACCCACCATGTCCTAGCAAACCGTTGATTGGCTATGTTACCGCTTTGCTCAGCCCCTCTTATAGCATTGCTAGTTGCAGGTGAAGATTGGAGACCGTTCCTTGTTGGAACCTTATTTACTTGTTGGGATATCATTATATTGCCATGTTATCTTAATGCATCTATATACTTGGTAAAGGGTGGAAGGCTCGGCCTCTCTCCTAGTGTTTTGTTCCACTCTTGCCGCCCTAGTTTTCGTCATATCGGTGTTATGTTCCCGGATTTTTGCGTTCCTTACGCGGTTGGGTGATTATGGGAACCCCTTGATAGTTCTCCTTGATTAAAGCTTTTCCAGCAATGCCCAACCTTGGTTTTACCATTTGCCACCTAGCCTCTTTTTCCCTTGGGTTTCCGGAGCCCGAGAGTCATCTTATTTAAACCCCCCCGGGCCAGTGCTCCTCTGAGTGTTGGTCCACCTGTCAGCTGCAGGTGGCCACCAGGGGTAACTCTGGGCTGGCCTACCCGTACCTAAGACAATCTGAGTGTGCCCTGAGAACGAGATATGTGCAGCTCCTATCGGGATTTGTCGGCACATTCAGGCGGTGTTGCTGGATTTGTTTTAACTTGTCGAAGTGTCTTGTAGAACCGGGATACCGAGTCTGATCGGAATGTCTCGGGAGAAGGTCTATTCCTTCGTTGACCGTGAGAGCTTGTCATGGGCTAAGTTGGGACTCCCCTGCAGGGATTTGAACTTTTGAAAGCCGTGCCCGCGGTTATGGGCAGATGGGAATTTGTTAATGTCCGGTTGTAGATAACTTGAACCTTAACTTAATTAAAATGAATCCACAGTGTGAGTTACCGTGATGGTCTCTTCTCGGCGGAGTCCGGGAAGCGAACACGGTGTTGGAGTAATGCTTGCCGCAGGATGCCCTCTAGATTCTCGGTCGCGCTTTGCCTCCTCTTCTCGCTCTCTTTTGCGAACAGGTTAGCCACCATATATGCTAGTCGCTTGCTGCAGCTCCACATATTTTACCTTGCCCTACCTATAAGCTTGAATAGTCTTGATCGCAAGGGTGCGAAATTGCTGAGTCCCTGTGGCTCACAGATTACTTCAAACCAGATGCAGGGCCTGATGATTCCATTCCAGATGACGCGCTTGAGCTCAAGTGGGAGTTCGACGAGGACTCGCGCCGATACTACGTGTCTTTCCCTGATGATCAGTAGTGGTGCCCAGTTGGGGTGATCGGGACCGTGTCGCATGTTGGGTTATCTTTTATTTTGGCGCCGTAGTCGGGCCATGAGTGTTTGATTGATGTAATGCTATTTATGTACTTTGATTGACGTGGCGAGTGTAAGCCAACTATGTATCTCCCCTTTTATTATCTATATTACAAGGGATGTTGTGAAGATTGCCTAACTTGCGACATTGCTTTCAATGCGGTTATGCCTCTAAGTCGTGCCTCGACATGTGGGAGCTATAGCCGCATCGAGGGCGTTACAGCGGTGCCCCCGTTCACCATAATCCACCTTGATCATATTGTAGCGGTGCTTAGGTGAAGCCCTGCGTCGGTAACAACATCATCACTGTCATCACGCCGTCGTGCTGACGGAACTCTCCTGTGAAGCTCTGTTGGATAGGAGTTCATGAGACGTCACTGAGCTGAACGTGTGCTAAACTCGGAGGTGCCATACGTTCGGTACTTGGATCGGACGGATCATGAAGACGTACGACTACATCAACCGCGTTCTCATAACGCTTCTTCTTACGGTCTACGAGGGTACGTGGACGATACTCTCCCCTCTCGTTGCTATGCATCACCATGATCTTGCGTGTGCGTAGGAATTTTTTTGAAATTACTACGTTCCCCAACAGTGGCATCCGAGCCAGGTTTATGCGTCGATGTTATATGCACGAGTAGAACACAAAGGAGTTATGGGCGTGGGTATATACATATTGCTTGCCATCACTAGTTGTTTCTTGATTCAGCAGTATTGTTGGATGAAGCGGCCCAAACCGACATTACGTGTACGCTTACGCGAGACTGGTTCTACCGACGTTCTTCACACACATGTGGCTAGTGGGTTCCTATTTCTCCAGCTTTAGTTGAATCGAATTCAATGAACATGGTTCTTTCTAATGATCAAAAATCAATCACTATACCGCGTTGTGGTTTTTGATGCGTAGGTAAGAACGGTTCTTGCTCAGCCCGTAGCAGCCATGTAAAACTTGCAACAACAAAGTAGAGGACGTCTAACTTGTTTTTGTAGGGCTTGTTGTGATATGATATGGTCAAGACGTGATGAGATATAAGTTGTTGTATGAGATGATCATGTTTTTGTTGAAGTTATCGGCAACTGGCAGAAGCCTTATGGTTGTCTCTTTATTGCATAAGATGCAAGTGCCAAATAATTGCTTTACTTTATCGCTATATGATAGCAATAGTTGCAAGACCAATAGTTGGCGAGACGACCATATGACGACATGTTGATAGAGATCAAGATGATGGAGATCATGGTGTCATGCCGGTGACGATAGAGATCATGACGGTACTTTGGAGATGGAGATCAAAGGCGCAAGATGATCATGGCCATATCATGTCACATATTTTGATTGCATGTGATGTTTATCCTTTATGCATCTTATTTTGCTTCATTCGACGGTAGCATTATAAGATGATCTCTCACTAAATTTCAAGGTACAAGTGTTCTCCCTGAGTATGCACCGTTGCCAAAGTTTGTCGTGCCGAGACACCACGTGATGATCGGGTGTGATAAGCTCTACGTTCACATACAATGGGTGCAAGCCAGTTTTGCACACGTGAAATACTCGGGTTAAACTTGACGAGCGTAGCATATGCAAATATGGCCTCGGAACACTGGAGACCGAAAGGTCGAGCGTGAATCATATAGTAGATGTGATCAACATAGTGATGTTCACCATTGAAAACTACTCCATCTCACGTGATGATCGGACATGGTTTAGTTGATTTGGATCACGTGATCATTTAGATGACTAGAGGGATGTCTATCAAAGTGGGAGTTCTTAACTAATATGATTAATTGAACTTTAATTGATCATGAACTTAGTCCTGATAGTATTTGCATAACTATGTTGTAGATCAATAGCTCGCGATGTAGCTCCCCATTTATTTTTTATATGTTCCTAGAGAAAATAAAGTTAAAAGATGTTAGTAGCAATGATGCGGATTGGATCCGTGATCTGAGGATTATCCTCATTGCTGCACAGAAGAATTATGTCCTTGATGCACTGCTAGGTGATAGACCTATTGTAGGAGTAGATGCACACGTTATGAACGTTTGATAAAGCTCGGTATGATGACTACTTAATAGTTTAGTGCACCATGCTTTACAGCTTAGAACCGGAACTTCAAAAACGTTTTGAACGCCATGGAACATATAAGATGTTCTAAGAGTTAAAATTGGTATTTCATACTCATGCCCGTGTCGAGAGGTATGAGACCTCTGACAGTACTTTGCCTACAAGATGGAGGAGAATAGCTCAGCTAGTGAGCGTGTGCTTAGAATGTCTGAGTACGACAATCACTTGAATCAAGTGGGAGTTAATCTTCCAGATAAGATAGTGATTGACAGAGTTCTCTAGTCACTATCACCAAGTTACTAGAACTTCGTGATGAACTATAATATGCAAGGGAGAACAGAAACGATTCCCAAAGCTCTTCGCGATGTTGAAATTAGCGAAGGTAGAAATCAAGAAAAAGCATCAAGTGTTGATGGTTGACAAGACCACTAGTTTCAAGTAAAAGGGAAAGGGAAAGAAAGGGAACTTCAAGAATAATGGAAAGCAAGTTGCCACTCCCATGAAGAAGCCCAAAGCTAGACCCAAGCCTGAAACTGAGTGCTTCTACTGCAAAGGAAATGATCACTGGAAGTGGAACTGCCCTAGATACTTGGCGGATAAGAAGGATGGAAAAGTGAGCAAAGGTATATTTGATATAGATGTTATTGATTTGTAATTTACTAGTGTTTATAGCAAACCCCTCGGTATTTAATACTAGTTCAGTTGCTAAGAGTAGTAACTCAAAACGGGAGTTGCAAAATAAACAAAGACTAGTTGAGGACAAGGTGACGATGTGTGTTGGAAATGATTCCAAGGTTGATAAGATCACCATCACACACTCCCTTTACCTTCGGGATTAGTGTTGAACCTAAAGTAAATGTTATTTGGTGTTTGCGTTGAGAATAATATGATTGGATCATGTTTATTGCAAAACGATTATCCATTTAAGTCAAAGAATAATTGTTATTCTATTTACATGAATAAAATCTTCTATGGTCATACACCCAAGGTGAATGGTTTATTGAATCTCGATCGTAGTGATACACATATTCATAATATTGAAGCCAAAAGATGCAAAGTTAATAATGATAGTGCAACCTATTTGTGGCACTGCCGTTTAGGTCATATTGGTGTAAAGCGCATGAAGAAACTCCATGCTGATGGACTTTTGGAATCACTTTATTATGAATCACTTGATGCTTGCGAACCATGCCTGATGGGCAAGATGACTAAGACTCCGTTCTCCGGAACAATGGAGCGAGCAACTGACTTATTGAAAATCATACATGGTGATGTATCCGATTCGATAAGTGTTGATGCTCGCGATGGGTATCGTTATTTTCTGACCTTTACAGATGATTTGAGCAGATATAGGTATATCTACTTGATGAAACATAAGTCTGAAACATTTGAAAAGTTCAAAGAATTTTAGAGTGAAGTGGAAAATCATCGTAACAAGAAAATGAAGTTTCTACGATCTGATCATGGAGGCGAATATTTGAGTTACGAGTTTGGTCTTCATTTGAAATAATGTGGAATAGTTTCGCAACTCACGCCACCTTGAACACCACAGCATAATGGTGTGTCCGAACATTGTAATCATACTTTATTGGATATGGTGCGATCTATGATGTCTCTTACCGATTTACCACTATCGTTTTGGGGTTATGCATTAAGGACAACAACATTCACGTTAAATGGGGCACCATCTAAATCCGTTGAGATGACACCGTATGAACTATGGTTTGGCAAAAAACCAAAGCTGTCGTTTCTCAAAGTTTGGGGTTGCGATGCTTATGTGAAAAAAGTTTCAAACTGATAAGCTCGAACCCAAATCGGAGTAGTGCATCTTCATAGGTTACCCAAAAGAATATGTTGGGTGCACCTTCTATCACAGATCCAAAGGCAAGATATTTTGTTGCTAAGAATGATCCTTTCTAGAGAAGGAGTTTCTCTCGAAAGAAGTGAGTGGGAGGAAAGTTGAACTTGATGAGGTAATTGTACCTTCTCCCGAATTGGAAAGTAGTTCATCACATAAATCTGTTCTAGTGATTCCTACACCAATTAGTGAGGAAGCTAATGATGATGATCATGAAACTTCAGATCAAGTTACTACCGAACATCGTAGGTCAACGAGAGTACGGTCTGCACCAGAGTGGTACGGTAATCCTGTTCTGGAAGTCATGTTACTAGACCATGACAAACCTACGAACTATTAGGAAGCGATGATGAGCCCAGATTCCGCAAAATGGCTCGAGGCCATGAAATCTGAGATGGGATCCATGTATGAGAACAAAGTATGGACTTTGATTGACTTGCCCGATGATCGGTGAGTCATTGAGAATAATTGGATCTTCAAGAGGAAGACGGATGCTGATAATAGTGTTACTACCTACAAAGCTCGAATTGTCACAAAAAGTTTTCGACAAGTTCAAGGTGTTGACTACGATGAGATTTTCTCAGTCATATCGATGCTTAAAAGTCTATCCGAATCATGTTAGCAGTTGCCGCATTTTATGAAATCTGGCAAATGGATGTCAAAAATGCATTCCTTAATGGATTTCTTAAAGAAGAATTGTATATGATACGACAATAAGGTTTTGACAATCCTAAAGGTGCTAACAAAGTGTGCAAGCTCCAACGATCCATCTATGGACTGGTGCAAGCATCTCGGAGTTGGAATATATACTTTGATAAAGTGATCAAAGCATATGGTTTTATACATACTTGCGGTGAAGCCTGTATGTACAAGAAAGTGAGTGGGAGCACTACAACATTTCTGATAAGTATATGTGAATGACATATTGTTGATCGGAAATAATGTAGAATTTTTTGGAAAGCATAAAGGAGTGTTTGAAAAGAGTTTTTCAAAGAAAGACCTCAGTGAAGATACTTACATATTGAGCACCAAGATCTATAGAGATAGGTCAAGACGCTTGATAAGTTTTTTCAATGAGTACATACCTTGACAAGATTTTGAAGTAGTTCAAAATGGAACAGTGAAAGAAGGAGTTCTTGCCTGTGTTGCAAGGTGTGAAGTTGAGTAAAGACTCAAAACCCGACCACAACAGAAAATAGAAAGAGAATGAAAAGTCATTCCCTATGCCTCAGTCATAGGTTCTATAAAGTATGATATTCTGTTTACCAGTCCTATTGTATACCTTAGCATGATTCTGGCAAGGGAGTACAATAGTGATCTAGGTGTAGATCACTGGACAGCGGTCAAATTTATCCTTAGAGGACTAAGGAAATATTTCTCGGTTATGGAGGTGATAAAAAGAGTTCATCGTAAAGAGTTACGTCGATGCAAGCTTTTTACATCGATCTGGATGACTCTAAGTCTCGATCTAGATACATATCGAAAGTGGGAGCAATTAGCTAGAGTAGCTCCGTGCAAAGCATTGTAGACATAGAAAATTTGCAAAATACATACGGCTCTGAATGTGGCAGACCCGTTGACTAAATTTCTCTCACAAGCAAAACATGATCACTCTTTGGGTGTTAATCACATAGCGATGTGAACTAGATTATAGACTCTAGTAAACCCTTTGGGTGTTAGTCACATGGAGATGTGAACTAATCACACAAAGATGTGAAATATTGGTGTTAAATTACATGATGATGTGAACTAGATTATTGACTCTAGTGCAAGTGGGAGACTGAAGGAGATATGCCCTAGAGGCAATAATAAAGTTGTTATTTATATTTCCTTATACCATGATAAATGTTTATTATTCATGCTAGAATTGTATTAACCGGAAACTTAGTACATGTGTGAATACATAGACAAAAACAGAGTGTCACTAGTATGCCTCTACTTGACTAGCTCGTTGAATCAATGATGGTTATGTTTCCTAACCATAGACATGAGTTGTCATTTGATTAACAGGATCACATAATTAGATAATGATGTGATTGACTTGACCCATTTCGTTAGCTTAGCACGATGATCGTTTAGTTTGTTGCTATTGCTTTCTTCATGACTTATACATGTTTCTATGACTATGAGATTATGCAACCCCCGAGTACTGGAGGAACACTTTGTGTGCTACCAAACATCACAACGTAACTAGGTGATTATAAAGGTGCTCTACAGGTGTCTCCGATGGTACTTGTTGAGTTGGCATAGATCGAGATTAGGATTTGTCACCCTGATTGTCGGAGAGGTATCTCTAGGACCTCTCGGTAATGCACATCACTATAAGCCTTGCAAGCAATGTGACTAATGAGTTAGTTGCGAGATGATGCATTAAGGAACGAGTAAAGAGACTTGCCGCTAATGAGATTGAACTAGCTATAGAGATACCAATGATCGAATCTCGGGCAAGTAACATACCGATGACAAAGGGAACAACGTATGTTGTTATGCAGTTTGACATATAAAGATCTTTGTAGAATATGTGGGAGCCAATATGAGCATCCAGGTTCCGCTATTGGTTATTGACCGGAGACGAGTCACGGTCATGTCTACATAGTTCTTGAACCCGTAGGGTCCGCACGCTTAATGTTCGGTGACGATCAGTAATATGAGTTTATGTGTTTTGATGTAGAGAAGGTAGTTCGGAGTCCCGGATGAGATCGGGGACATGACGAGGAGTCTCGAAATGTTCAATACGTAAAGATCAATATATTGGACGACTATATTCGGACATCGGAAAGGTTCTGAGTGATTCAGGTATTTTTTGGAGTACCGGAGAGTTACGTGAATTCGCTGAGGAGTATATGGGCCATTGGGCTTTAGGTGAAAGAGAGAGGGGAGGCTGCCCCCCAGGCTTAGTCCGAATTGGACTAGGGGGATGGGCAACACCCCCTCCTTCCTTCTCTTCTCTTTTCCCTTTCCTTCTCTCCTACTCCTACTATATGGAAGGGGGGGGGGGGAATCCTACTCCCGGTGGGAGTAGGACTCCCCTTGGGGCATGCCTAGGAGGGCCATCCTCTCCCCCTCCTCCACTCCTTTATATACGTGTCCAAGGGGCACCCCATAGACACACAAGTTGATTGTTCCAAGCCGTGTGCGGTGCCCCCCTTCACCATAATCCACCTCGATCATATTGTAGCGGTGCTTAGGCGAAGCCCTGCGTCGGTAACAACATCATCACTGTCATCACGCCGTCGTGCCGACGGAACTCTCCTGTGAAGCTTTGCTGGATCGGAGTTCGTGGGACGTCACCGAGCTGAACATGTGCTGAACTCGGAGGTGCCATACGTTCGGTACTTGGATCAGTCGGATTGTGAAGACGTACGACTACATCAACCGCATTCTCATAACGCTTCCGCTTACGGTTTACGAGGGTACGTGGATGATACTCTCCCCTCTCGTTGCTATGCATCACCATGATCTTGCGTGTGCGTAGGATTTGTTTTTTTTGAAATTACTACGTTCCCCAACAGTGATATTCTATGCCGCTGTCATTTTTGTTCCTAAACTTGCAAAGTACGTGTAACTCGTACCGTTACTTGTCTAACCGCGCAAAGTGTTTGTTCAAAAAAATCATCCTACACTGAAATATCGGAACAACACACCGGGGTCCCACTTGTTACTGATCAAATTTGGACCTAACACTAACAAATCTGAAAGACTAGATTTGAAGTGGCAACCTGGACTACAAAGCGTAAGTCGATAGCCTGAAACAACAACGGTTGTTGGCTTTGTCCCATAACTTGATTTTATACAACATTACATTGAGTAGAGTAGAGGGAGTGGCTCGTCAACACCTGCATGACCATTGACTCACTTACTGGTGGGTCCTAGGTCTGCGATCTCTCTCTCTTCTCCATCGTCTATCTGAAAGTGCATTATATCAACTAGGGGGGGTGAATAGACGATTTTTACAAATTCATCAACGAGGAATTTCAGGGTGAGGAAATTCCTAAGCAACGAACTACTTAGTAGTAGAATAAGTACTCAAATGTAAGCATACCAATGTAGTAGCACAATCATGATGATGAGATGAAAATAAGCACAGAGTACAAGTACCATAAACACATGATAAGCAGGCTGAAGACAAACTGATTAAAGAAATAGGATTGAGGAAATTGAGAAAGTCTTCAGTCAAAGTCTTTAAAAAGTAACGATCATGTACTTCAGCATATCAATGAGGAAATGAAAGGGTTGAGGAAATAGAACCAGTAGCTTGGTGAATATGATGATTTGGTAGACCAGTTCCAACTGTTGTGATAGTCGTATGTTTGGTTGGAGCAGCTAGGTATTTAAACCTGAGGACACACAGTCCCGGACACACAGTTCTCACCGTATTCTCCTTGAGCTAAGGTCACACAGACCTCGCCCAATCACTCATGGTAAGTCTTCAGGTGACTTCCAAACCTTCATAGACCCGGTCACTCGGTGATCCACAATTTCCTCTTGGATGCTCTAGACCATGACGCCTAACCATCTGGAGGATGCACAGTCCTCAAAGGTAACAAGCGCCGGTTCCACATAGGAACAATCTCTTCAGTGATTCTCAATCACTTTGGGTTTGTAGGTGTTTGGGTTTGGGTTTTCCTCACTTGATGATTTTCGCTCAAAGTCCTCGGAGGATGGGATGCTCTCAATGACAAGTGTCAGTTTCTCACGGAGCAGCTATTTATAGCCTAGGGAGTAGCCGACATGATAAGACATAAATGCCCTTCAATGATATGACTGTTAGGTGGGTAGATATTTTGGGACAGCTGGCGCGCAACACAACAACAGTCAGAAATTTGGCTATCAAATTCCTCAGCGCTATCATGTTCCTCACTTGTAGGCAATTCGCACTAGTGAATTCCTAACTCCTTAGTCAGAACAAATTCCTTAGAGAACAGAAGATCTCCGTCTCTATCACTGATGAAACTGAAGGAACTGTATGAGATTTCCAATGGCTTCACTCGAAAGGATTGGGTAGGTGTAGGATTTTGAGATGAGCATCACTTGGAAACTTTTCCTTAGTTTTACCTCGACCCCCTTTAACAGTACGGTGTTTCCTATGACTTAAAGAAAGAGAAAATGAAACTACGAAAACAAAACTCTTCACGCTTCATATTCCTCTCATGAATATCAAGTCTTTAGGATCACACCAATTTCTTCACTTTCAAAGTCTTCAGAAAGCTAAAGTCTTCAGTTAAAGACATTCATTTTTAGGGGTCGACTTTCTCTATAAATATCAAACTCCTCATAGACTTATAGACATGTGTACACTGACAAACACATTAGTCCCTTAACCTATAAGTCTTCAATACACCAAATTCACTAAGGGGCACTAGATGCACTTACAATCTCCCCCTTTTTGGTGACTGATGACAATATAGGTTAAGTTCTCAACGGGGATAAACATATGAAGTGTAAATTCTGATATTGAGGAATTTGAGTTAGTCTTAAAGCGGCTCTCTATATATGGGCGTTTTTTTGCTAAGTTACAACTCTCGTTATTTTGAAGTATTTGTTGGATCGAGTTGTAAACTTAAGTCTGATGGTGGTCTGATACTTTTGCTATGTTTTTCTGCATGCTATTTCCTCATATATGTCAATGCGCGCATGCTGAATTACATTAGTCACCATATTTCATCATGCATTTCAATTTTTTCATATCATATGTTAAATGCGTGTATGAATTATAAGATATAGAGGAACTCCCCCTGAAGATGTGCATATGTGAGGAATTTGCCTTGACGAGCAAATGCACATTGTAGAATAGAATCATGGAGATCCCCCTATATCTTGTAATTCATAACGCATTTAACATATGATATGAAGAATTTGAAATGTGATAACCCACAAGTATAGGGGATCGCAACAGTTTTCGAGGGTAGAGTATTCAACCCAAATTTATTGATCCAACACAAGGGGAGCCAAAGAATATTCTCAAGTATTAGCAGCTGAGTTGTCAATTCAACCACACCTGGAAACTTAATATATGCAACAAAGTATTTAGTAGCAAAGTAATATGGTAGTAGTGGTAATGGTGGCAAAAGTAACGGTAACAGTTTTGGTTTTATAGTGATTGTAACAGTAGCAACGGAAAAGTAAATAAGCAAAGAAAAATATGTGAAAAGCTCGTAGGCATTGGATCAATGATGGAGAATTATGTCGGATGCAATCAATCATGCAACAGTTATAACATAGGGTGACACAGAACTAGCTCCAGTTCATCAATGTAATGTAGGCATGTATTCCGAATATAGTCATACATGCTTATGGAAAAGAACTTGCATGACATCTTTTGTCCTACCCTCCCATGGCAGCGGGGTCCTATTGGAAACTAAGGGATATTAAGGCCTCCTATTAATAGAGTACCAGACCAAAGCATTAACACATAGTGAATACATGAACTCCTCAAACTACGGTCATCACCGGTAAGTATCCCGATTATTGTCACTTCGGGGTTAACAAATCATAACACATAATAGGTGACTATAGACTTGCAAGATAGGATCAAGAACTCACATATATTCATGAAAACATAATAGGTTCAGAGCTGAAATACGGGCACTCGGGCCCTAGTGACAAGCATTAAGCACAACAAAGTCATAGCAACATCAATCTCAGAACATAGTGGATACTAGGGATCAAACCCTAACAAAACTAACTTGATTACATGATAAATCTCATCCAACCCATCACCGTCCAGCAAGCCTACGATGGAATTACTCACGCACAGCAGTGATCATCATGAAATTGGTAATGGAGGAAGGTTGATGATGACGATGGAAACGGATTCCCTTCTCCGGAGCCCCAAGCGGACTCTAGATCAGCCCTCCCGAGAGAATGTTGGGCTTGGCGGCGGCTCCGTATCATAAAACGTGATGAATCCTTCTCTCTGATTTTTTCTCCCCTAAAGTGAATATATGGAGTCAAGGTGGACATTAGTGGAGCATCAGGGGGCCCACGAGGCAGGGGGCGCGCCCCCACCCTCGTGGAAAGGGTGTGGGCCCCCTGGCGTGGATCTTTTTGCCAGTATTTTTATATATTCCAAAAATAATCTCCGTTGATTTTCAGGTCATTCTGAGAACTTTTATTTCTGCACAAAAATAACACCATGGAAATTTTGCTGAAAACAGCGTCAGTCCGGGTTAGTTCCATTCAAATCATGCAAGTTAGAGTCCAAAACAAGGGGAATAGTGTTTGGAAAAGTAGATACGACAGAGATGTATCGAAATGCATGATGAAATATGATGACTGATGTAATTCAACATGCGTGCATTAACATATATGAGGAAATAGCATGCAGAAAAACATAGCAAAAGTATCAGACCACCATCAGACTTAAGCTTACAACTCGATCCAAAAAATACTTCAAAAGAACGAGAGTTGTAACTTAGCAAAAAAATGCCCATATATAGAGACCCACTTGAAGACTAACTCAAATTTCTCCCCCTTTGTCATCGAATGACCAAAAGGGACGAAAAATGAGGACTACCGCCCCTGAAGAATATCATCATGATGTCGATGGAGGAGCGCCAGCGTTGTTGGGTCGTCCGTTGATGTAGGGCCTGCCGCAGTGTCGTTCAAATCTTCATGCTCATTAGTCTCGCGCGATCAAGAATATGAGATGGCCACCAAGTGAGGAACTTTGACCTTCTTGAATTTCTTCGAAGGCAGCTGAGACCAGTCAAAGTCCTGCTTGAAGCCCATCTGCTTGGGATCTTCTTCACCATAAAGGTGAGACATTACAACCCAGGTGCGATCAAACACTTCATGCATATAGTAATGGTTCTTCTTCATAGTGTTTTTCATGATTGTCATGTTCTGAAGAATTGAACCAAACTGTCGCTTAACCCATTTGTGGTTGCGATCGACCTTCTGATGAAGACTGAGGAGAAGCTCACGATCAGTCATTACCCTTGGAGCAGTGGCTTGAGGAAATCTCCTTGAAGCATTTGCGGCAGTGTCATGGGTGGCAGAGTCATCTTTGGTCGAGTAGGATGCAGCTTTGCGAAACTGTCCATCCAATGGACAAGTGCCTTCATCGATAACAACAGCTGTCGGTGTCAAAACCGGCGGATCTCGGGTAGGGGGTCCCGAACTTTGCATCAAGGCCGGATGGTAACAGGAGGCAAGGGACACGAAGTTTTACCCAGGTTCGGTCCCTCTTGATGGACGTAAAACCCTGCGTCCTGGTTGACTAATATTGAAGATATGCGTGTTACAAGAGTAGATCTACCACGAGATCAGAGAGGCTAAACCCTAGAAGCTAGCCTACGGTATGATTGTATGTTGTGATTGTTGTCCTACGGACTAAAACCCTCCGGTTTATATAGACACCGGAGAGGGTTAGGGTTACACAAGGTCGATTACAAAGGAGGAGATATCCATATACGTATTGCCTAGCTTGCCTTCCATGCCAAGTAGAGTCCCATCCGGACACGAGACGAAGTCTTCAATCTTGTATCTTCATAGTCTAACAGTCCGGCCAATGGAGATAGTCCGGCTGTCCGGAGACCCCCTAATCCAGGACTCCCTCAGTAGCCCCCGAACCAGGCTTCAATGACAATGAGTCCGGCGCGCAGTATTATCCTTGGCATTGCAAGGCGGGTTCCTCTTCAAATTCTGTGTAACTGTCGAAATAATGTCCGGTTCCTTGTGATGGTTTGTACTTCTTGGCTTCTACGCCCAATAATGGCTACTTTCCACGTATCGAGCGAATGTGAAGAGCCAGGGTGTTTTCACATTTACCCCCCTAGCTATGTAAATGAGCCGTCTATTTAAAAAGACGAGGATTCAGATCCAAATCACATTATCCTCCCTTGCCGAGTCTACATCAGAGCGTACCCGACAGAGATCCACTCCACCATGGCTGGTCGACGCAGCTCCTCCTCTTGCACCTTTAGTTCCAAGCCTGGAGATTGGAAGAGATGTTCCATCCCGCACAGCAAATTGGTGATGCTTCAGTCCAAGGGATTTCTTCCTCCAGCGTACCTGGTCCCGGTTCGAGCCAGGCTTGCCACTTATAATGGCGGAGAGCAAGCGGAGAGCCGTCCCAATCCCTCCAAGCGGGTATGTCTTGTCCCTTATCTGGTAAGAGGGCTCGGATTTCCAATCCATCCATTTCTCCGAGGGCTTCTGGAGTTCTATGGCCTCCAGCTGCACAACCTCACGCCTGCCTCTCTGCTACATATCGCGGGATTCGTAGCCCTTTGCGAGTTATTTTTGGGCTGTGAGGCTCATTCCGCTCTGTGGAAGAAGCTGTTCTGCCTGGTGCCCCGTTCTAAGAAGGGATCAATATATCAAGTGGGCGGAGCCGAAGTGTGGCGTATCGCCGGGACCAGATACCTATCCGGGACCCCAAAGAAGACGTCCGAAGACTGGCCTTCAGAATGGTTTTATATAGAAGATGTCCCCCTTCCGGACCCTATTCGGATCGGCCTTCCAGAGTTTGACAACGCCCCTTTGAAGAAGCGTCAGAGCTGGCGTCCATGGAGCCCCCTAGAGGAAGACGACCGGGACATTCTTTATCTGATGAGCCGGATAAGCTCTTTAGCTCGATCCGGACTGACCATGATCGAGGTCATGGCTATATGCATTATGCGGGGGGTGCAGCCGCTCCAGTATAGAGGCCACCCCATGTGGGATTTCAACGGGGAGGATGACCCCACCCGCCACGGCCGCAAAGGGCCGGGATCGGCTGATGATATAATAAAGATCTTGTCCACTTTGTACAAGGGAGAAGAGGAGGAATTCCTTCGTGTCAACCCGCAGGGCGGATTCTCCATGTACAATCCTCCGAGCTGGGTAAGCGGAGATTTTTCTCGCCCATCCGTTTCGTATTCCCGTAGTTTAAGTATTCATTCTAGCAATTTCATCGCAGGAGCTGCGCCAGGCAGCAAAGGAGATAAACAGCCCTCCCCCACAGCCCGAGGACCCTGGACGGTCCCTTGACCCGGCCTCCCAGGAGGATCCGGACATATCCGTGGAGCTGATCAACGGGGTATTTTACCAAGGGAGTAATGACAATACATTGGTGGCCATTACGGCCGATTACCCTGGGCTAGTTCCAGCCTCACAGGTGACTGAGACCGAAATCCCAACACTTAAAAAGAGATCCGTCCTTGTGCTGTTTTTATTGCCGTATAACAGCAGTGTTTTGCAGGGGAGGTCCTCGGGGCAGAAGGCCGAGCCCGTGGCAACTAGCCAACAAGGGGCCGCTAGGCCAGGTAGACTGAAAAGATCCCAGTCCGGATTGAGGCACCGACGCAGCGGTATGGCACGCTGCCTTTATTACAAGACATTATTTACAGAGGCATACTAATGCCCATGCCTTCTTTTTAGGAGAAAGAGCGCTTGCTGGACTATACCCGGAGAGGCTACCAATCGCGCCTCCACAAGCTAGGCTCCAAGGCCAGACTCAGAGGTGGGAACGAGTACAAGGCGTACGCCGGGTGCTCCTCCAACAGAGGATACGGATAGATTGTCGGCCACCCATTCCGAAGTGGAAAGTGCCATGAACCATAGGCGTCGCCGGACTGTTCTTCGTGACGCTTGTTTCTCCCCAGAGGCATTGGATGCCTTCAACTCGGGAGACGCGCACCTCCGTGCCGCTCAAGATGGTCTAGCCAGAGCCATGGAGTGGTATGTAAAAGACATACGGGTGAGAAAATTTGATGATTATATATATATATCAATAGCCCCTGAGACTTGAAACAGTTAGGATAACTGATTTAAGGATCATTTGTTATGTAGGTTCTTACAGAAAAGAATACTCAACTGTCCCAGGAGCTGGAAGAGTGCAAAGCCCAACTTCAGGCCACACTGTCCGCCACAGGGGAGCCCAAAGAGACCCCCGCTGGTAACATATCCGTCAAATGATAAGTATCATATTAGAGTGCGGCTTTATATGCAAATCTGACGAAAAAATTGCAGATGACGCTGGAGTGAATCTGGATAAGCAATAGCTGAAACGCCAGCTGAAGGCTGGTGAGAGCGTGCTTACAAGGGTGAGGCAGGAGAAGAATGATCTCCAAGATGCCAACACCAAGCTGGGCGTGGAACTGAAAGATGTTCGTGCCCAACTGTCGGTCTCTGTTAAGGAGAATCGACGGCTTCGGCGTGGCATATTTAGTAAGTGCTTGAACGAACTTAAAAAGAGTTCGGCGGGGAAGCTGGCTGACAGAGTTATGTCTGTAGGTATGTTAATAGGTCGTCCTGTCGAGGAGATGTGCCTAGTTCGACGGGTGATCTTCTTCCTGAGCTCGCACAGTTGTACGAACGAGTTCGGCAGGTGATGCAAGGCGTTTCCCAGGCCTTGTGGCCGTCCGTCTCCCTACCCGAAGGCCTTGGAGAGCTTGCAGAAAAGCTGAAGGGAGCATGGCGGCGCTTCCAATTATGGAAGATATCGGCCTGCCGTCAGGGCGCCAGGGAAGCTTGGGCGATGGTGAAGACACGGTACACGACGGCTGACCCGAACCACATGGCCGAAGTCGGACCTGTGGGGCCTGATGGCAAGGAGATCCCTGTAAATTTAGTGTACGGCCAAGTAGAATTGGCCGCAAAGTATTCCCAACAGGACTGTAGACTTGACAACCTATTGGATGGCATTGAAGAGGAATTCAACCAGTCAAATTGTAAAGTGACATATATGATGCCTTCTAGCCGGATTGTAGATCGTTTGTCGTGGCGGACCTTTTCGCTTCAACCTCGGGACCCGACATTCCGGAGTGTATCCGAATACCCTCACGGTTATATAAGAACTAGGGCATGCGTGGAGACTAGGCGTAGGGGTCATTAGTGCTTTATCAGACAAGTGCCCAACTAGTTATGTTATATTACATGGGTAGTAAGAAACATCTTCCAGAGAGAATAGTTCCGTTAAGGGTTCCTTTCCCTGGGTAGGCATGCCCTAAAGTGCATGTCCGGACTACGACAAGAAGCACAGTAAAAACGTCTGGGGGCAGATATGGTTAATAAATAAAAGTCATCTTTTGTTCACCGACCGAATATTCTCTTAAGAACGCTAGCTTTCGGCTTCACCCAATCTGAGGTACACGTCCGGCTGACCCAGCGGTAACAATCGCAGAGGTGCTCCCCTTATGCCCTAGCTGAATTAACGGGAACGTAGGGCATAAATACAAGAGCCAGGCAACCCAGCTTGGCCAAAACTTAAGTCATATCGATGCATAAAAAGGTACATGCGGAAGTATAACTCATGTGTTGGGCGTGATGCCCAGGTAAATAATTTAAGCTTCTGTGAAAGAAGCCCCCAGGTGTAGATAGTGCGGCTAGCACCTCTGTAGTGTACAAGTGAGGCACAAGGTGACCCTTGAAGACCTAGAGGAATAAAAGAAAGAAAGGGAAACAAGACAGACGACGCATATGCAGAAAATGGACAAAGGGAAGGGACTAACACAAAGTCCAGTGCTAGGCATAGAATCTTCGGAGCCTGGCTGCGTTCCATGGGTTCGGCTCGAGTCGACTAGTCGATGCATCCCGCAGTCGGTACGCTCCGCCGGTCAGAACTTGGTCGATGACGAAGGGACCTTCCCGTTTGGGCTCTAGCTTGTTCTTTTTCTTATCCGGCAGCCGGAGAACTAGTTCGCCAACATTATAAGTTTTGGCTCGTACTTCTCTGCTTTGGTATCTGCGGGCCTGTTGCTGGTAAAATGCGGAACGGGCTTTGGCTACGTCGCGCTCTTCCTCCAAGGTGTCCAGACTGTCCTACCGATCGAGCTCGGCTTCTCTTTCTTCGTACGTGCGCACTCGAGGTGAGTCATGAATTATGTCACAGGGCAGGACTGCCTCTGCGCCGTACACCATAAAAAATGGTGTGTATCCGGTACTATGATTCGGCGTGGTCCGCAGCCCCCAGAGTACGGAGTCGAGCTCCTCTACCCAGTGCGTGTTAGACTCTGTTAAGACCATTTGCTCGTTCGACTTGACCGTTGGTTTGTGGATGGTAGACTGAAGCATAATCGAGCTTGATGCCCATTTTGCTGCACCAGAGTTTTACCTTGTCGGCCGTGAAGTTCGTGTCGTTATCAATGATGATGCTGTGGGGGACGCCATAGCGATGTACAACTCCGGAGATGAAATCTATCACCGGTCCGGATTCAGCTGTTTTAACCGGTTTGGCCTCTATCCATTTGGTGAATTTATCCACCATGACCAATAAATATTTTTTCTTGTGGGTTCCACCTTTAAGGGGTCCAACCATGTCAAGCCCCCAGACCGCAAAGGGCCATGTAATGGGGATTGTTCGGAGGGCAGTGGGTGGCATATGGCTTTGATTTGCAAAGAGCTGGCATCCGGCGCAACGCTGGACTAAGTCATGTGCGTCTGCCCAGGACGTTGGCCAATAGAATCCTGTACAGAAGGCCTTGCTCAGAAGAGCCCGGGCTGCGGCGTGATGACCACCGAGTCCGGCATGAATTTCTGCCAAAAGGTTCTGTCCTTCCTCTTCGGAGATGCACCGTTGAAGGACTCCGGTAGCGTTTTTTGTACAATTCTCCCTCGTGGACCCTGTAGGCCTTTGATCTAACTGCTCGGCGAGTTCCGATTTGATGTGAAGATTGCTTTCGATGACCCGAGAAGTCATCATCGGTGCAACGGTCGAACAGGCGGTCATAAGAAAACCACCTAGCCGGAGAGTTTGGCCAATAGCCAGATCTCCCTCAACAATAGTGCCGTCTTTAAAGACGGGACGAGACATCCTTCCTTGTGGCGACGGCACAGCGGAACTCTCAATGAAAGCACCAATGTCGGTGTCAAAACCGACGGATCTCGGGTAGGGGGTCCCGAACTGTGCAGCCGACCAGCCACCCCGTGGCCACGACAGAGAGGCCTCTCGGCCCTCCACTCAAGCCGCACCCCGGCACCGCTCAAAAAATACTAAGGCACGGGAAAACGCACCTGACCTGCGAGATATATTGGAGGACAAGGCAAGCCAAACAAGATCGATCTACGGATCGCGTGGGCGCCCCACGGCACGAGACGGTAATCGTCACTCCGGATACAGTAAATCCGGCCGGGTCGAACATAGTAGACAAAGTGTTGGAAATATGCCCTAGAGGCAATAATAAAAGTATTATTATTATATTTCCTTGTTCATGATAATTGTCTTTTATTCATGCTATAACTGTATTATCCGGAAATCGTAATACACGTGTGAATACATAGACCACAATATGTCCCTAGTGAGCCTCTAGTTGACTAGCTCGTTGTGATCAATAGATAGTCATGGTTTCCTGGCTATGGACATTGGATGTCGTTGATAACGGGATCACATCATTAGGAGAATGATGTGATGGACAAGACCCAATCCTAAGCATAGCACAAAGATCGTGTAGTTCGTTTGCTAGAGCTTTGCCAATGTCAAGTATCTCTTCCTTTGACCATGAGAGCGTGTAACTCCTGGATACCATAGGAGTGCTTTGGGTGTATCAAACGTCACAACGTAACTGGGTGACTATAAAGGTGCACTACAGGTATCTCCGAAAGTATCTATTGTTTTATGCGGATCGAGACTGGGATTTGTCACTCCGTGTAAACGGAGAGGTATCTCTGGGCCCACTCGGTAGGACATCATCATATGCGCAATGTGACCAAGGAGTTGATCACGGGATGATGTGTTACGGAACGAGTAAAGTGACTTGCCGGTAACGAGATTGAACAAGGTATCGGTATACCGACGATCGAATCTCGGGCAAGTAAAATACCGCTAGACAAAGGGAATTGTATACGGGATCGATTGAGTCCTTGACATCGTGGTTCATCCGATGAGATCATCGTGGAACATGTGGGAGCCAACATGGGTATCCAGATCCCGCTGTTGGTTATTGACCGGAGGACGTCTCGGTCATGTCTGCATGTCTCCCGAACCCGTAGGGTCTACACACTTAAGGTTCGATGACGCTAGGGTTATAAAGGAAGCTTGTATGTGGTTACCGAATGTTGTTCGGAGTCCCGGATGAGATCCCGGACGTCACGAGGAGTTCCGGAATGGTCCGGAGGTAAAGATTTATATATAGGAAGTCCTGTTTCGGCCATCGGGACAAGTTTGGGGGTCATCGGTATTGTACCGGGACCACCAGAAGGGTCCCGGGGGCCCACCGGGTGGGGCCACCTGCCCCGGGGTCCACATGGGCTTTAGGGGGTGCGCCTTGGCCTACATGGGCCAAGGGCACCAGCCCCAAGAGGCCCATGCGCCTAGGGAACCCTAGAGGGAAGAGTCCTCAAGGGGGAAGGCACCTCCGAGGTGCCTTGGGGAGGATGGACTCCTCCCCCCCTCTTGGCCGCACCCCTTTCTTGGAGTAAGGGGCAAGGCTGCGCCTCCCTCCCCCCCGTGACACCTCCTCCTCTCCCGTAGGTGCTTGGCGAAACCCTGCAGGATTGCCACGCTCCTCCATCACCACCACACCGTTGTGCTGCTGCTGGATGGAGTCTTCCTCAACCTCTCCCTCTCTCCTTGCTGGATCAAGGCGTGGGAGACATCGTCGAGCTGTACGTGTGTTGAACGCGGAGGTGCCGTCCGTTCGGCACTAGGATCATCGGTGATCTGAATCACGACGAGTACGACTCCATCAACCCCGTTCACTTGAACGCTTCCGCTTAGCGATCTACAAGGGTATGTAGATGCACTCTCCTTCTACTCGTAGATGGTTTCTCCATAGATAGATCTTGGTGACGCGTAGGAAAATTTTGAATTTCTGCTACGTTCCCCAACACAAAGCTCGTTTGAGCTGCGTCGTGATATAGCCCAATACAGAGGCGCTGCACACCCACTACGCTTCACAGATGAAGTAATGGATCATCAAATCCCCGAGGGTTTCAAACCCGTGAACATCGAATCATACGATGGCACAACAGAATCTGCGGTATGGATCAAGAACTATCTCCTTCATATCCACATGGCCCGCGGTGATGACCTACACGCCATCAAATACCTCCCACTCAAGCTTAAAGGACCAGCTCGGCATTGGCTTAACAGCTTGCCAGCAGAATCAATTGGTTGTTGGGAGGACCTGGAAACCGCATTCCTCGACAATTTCCAGGGCACTTATGTGCGACCACCAGACGCCGATGACCTTAGCCACATAATTTAGCAGCCAGAGGAATCAGCCAGACAATTCTGGACACGGTTCCTAACCAAGAAAAATCAAATCGTCGACTGTCCGGACGCAGAGGCCCTAGCAGCCTTCAAACATAACATCCGCGACGAGTGACTTGCACGGCACCTAGGACAGGAAAAGCCAAAATCTATGGCAGCCCTCATGACACTTATGACCCGCTTTTGCGCGGGAGAAGACAGCTGGCTAGCTCACAGCAATAACATGACCAAGAGCCCTGGTAATTCAGATACCAAGGACAACAATGGCAGGTCGCGTTGCAACAAGCAAAAGCGCCGCATTAACGGCGACAATGCTGAGGATACGGTAGTTAATGCCGGATTTAGAGGCTCTAAACCCGGTCAGCGGAAAAAGCCATTCAAACGAAATACTCCGGGCCCGTCCAGTTTGGAACGAATACTCGACCGCTCATGCCAGATACATGGCACCCCCAAAAAACCAGCCAATCACACCAACAGGGATTGTTGGGTGTTCAAGCAGGCAGGCAAGTTAAATGCCGAAAGCAGAGACAAGGGGCTGCATAGCGATGACGAGGAGGAGCCCCGGCCGCCGAACAACAGTGGACAGAAAGGTTTTCCCCCACAAGTGCGGACGGTGAACATGATATATGCAACCCACGTCCCCAAGAGGGAGCGGAAGCGTGCGCTAAGGGACGTATACGCGATGGAGCTAGTCGCCCCAAAGTTCAACCCATGGTCTTCCTGCCCGATCACTTTTGATCGAAGGGACCACCCCACTAGCATCTGTCATGGCGGATTCGCCGCATTGGTTCTAGACCCAATTATTGACGGATTTCACCTCACTAGAGTCCTTATGGACGGCGACAGCAGCCTGAACCTGCTTTACCAGGATACAGTGCGGAAAATGGGCATCGATCCCTCGAGGATTAAACCAACTAAAATGACCTTTAAAGGCGTCATACCAGGTGTAGAGGCCAACTGTACAGGCTCAGTTACACTTGAAGTGGTCTTCGGATCTCCGGATAATTTCCGAAGCGAGGAGTTAATCTTCGACATAGTCCCGTTCCGCAGTGGCTATCACGCACTGCTCGGGCGAACCGCATTTTCCAAGTTCAATGCGGTGCCGCACTATCCATACCTCAAGCTCAAGATGCCAGGCCCTCGAGGAGTCATCACGGTCAATGGAAACACAGAACGCTCTGAACGGAGGAGCATATGGCAGCTATCGCAGCGGAAGTACAAAACAGCCTCTCAAGGCAATTCTCCAGTCCGGCCATTAAACATCTGGACACCGTCAAGCACGCCCGGAGTAACCTACAACAAGACCGCCTGGCATGTTCCGAGCAAGCGTAGCAATGCGACCCCAACCCCAGCCCTCGCGAACTTGCGAAACCAGTGTTGCGCATACATAACTACGCTCTGGAAATATCATGGGCACATGGGGAGGGGCACCATCACGGCACGCCCGAAACGCGGCTTAAACCGCACTAGGGGCTGCCGATTTCTTAATTTTCTCTTATTTTCAGGACTCCATTCTTTGGAAGGCTTGTCCGGCAGTACAATTGCCGCACAAACGATACAACCAAGGAAGCAGAAAGCTATGCCGCACTATGAAACTCCAAGGTGGTCTCTGTAACGAGCAGTATACCTGTTTCACATAACATTCTGTAGCTCGCCCCTGGAAAGGACATGTTAAATAGTCCCATCTTTTCCTTATTGCACTAGTTGTATCGTTCTGCTTTGATCGCAGCTTTTTTAAATAAACAATGCATAGCTTCCGTCTATTATTGCATTACTCTTTTTTACGAATATATGTTCATTAATGACATGTTGCACCCGTACACTTTGGTACAACCAATACGCCAGGGGCTTAAGTACCCCACAATACGGTGTGAGAAGTCCGAACACTTTCACAAGTGCGGCACCCCGAACTTATAGCATTATATGCATCGGCTCCGAATCATGTCTTGGGTCAATAGTTGGGTTTGCCCGGCTCCTATGTTTTGGTACCTTACGTTCCGTTATATCGGCTAACATAGCACTAGGAGAACTACTGCGATTGTGCCCCAGTTGAGCTGGGCTAAGCACCTCAGTAGAGAAAGCTAAAACTGACCGTCATGATGAGGCGAGAGCTGGCCGCTGTTCGAGAGGTTTTCGAGTCCCTAAAGACTTATGCCGCTTAGAGCGAGGAGTCGGCTTTGTCCGGCCTAGGCGTGGATAGCGCCCCGAACTCGGTCTTCCGAACACTAGGGGCTTTGCCGAAATTTAAAATTATAGAATTCTATGGCTAAGTGAGAGTGTTCAAGCATTATAGTCCGATTGTCTTGTTCGTTGTGTTGAGCGCCTCCCTCGAAGGACCCAAGAATGGGAAAAAGAGTGCTCATGTTTATCCCGAACACCCTGGCACTCGTGGCATGGGGGCAGAAGCCGACAACTCGGCATCTCTCACATTTGATAAACGGCCGCACAGAAGCTAATATTTTAAATTCAAAAGCGTTGCTTAGCGCATATGAACAAGTTTTCAGCGTACATGATCACAAATGCGAGTTTACTCAAAAATTACATCTTTGGAGCATTCATTCGCTATAAGGCGGGCACCCTTCAGGACGCCCTCATAATATGCTTCCGGGACGCGATTCTCCTTGCCCGGCGGCAGCCCGTCCTTCACTAGCTTCTGCGCATCCATCTTTCCCAAGTGCACTATAGCACGGGCAAGCGCCCTACGGGCACCTTCGATGTAGATGGAGCGCTTGATTACTTCAAGCCGTGGACAGGCATCCACCAGCCGCCTCACCAGCCCGAAGTAGCTCCCAGGCAGAGCCTCTCTAGGCCAAAGCCGAACTATGAGGCCCTTCATGACCTGTTCGGCCACCTTGTGGAGCTCGACCATTTGCTTCAGCTGGTCGCTCAAAGGCACCAGGTGTCCGGCCTCAGCATACTGGGACCAGAACACCTTCTCTGTTGAGCTCCCCTCCTCGGCTCGATAGTAGGCGGTGGCATCAGACGCACTGCGGGGAAAATCTGCGAATGCTCCTGGAGAGCTCCGGACTCGGGTAAGTAACAAGTAATTCACTTTCACGTGCTTGCTTTGCATAATGAATGCCTTACCCGCCACTATCTTCTTCATCTCTTCAATTTCTTGGAGGGCTTTCTGGGCTTCGGCCTTGGCAGACTTCGCGCTTTCGAGGGCTGCCGCAAGCTCGGATGCTTGCGTCTTTGAGTCAAGCTCCAAACTCTCGTGTTTTTTCACGAGAGCCTGGAGCTCTTTATGCACCTCCTCCACCCGCGCCTCCTGCTTCCCTCTCTCTGTGCGCTCCGCGGCCGCTCTGGTTTCGGCCTCGGACAACGCTTTCTTAAGGGTTGCCACCTTGGTCGTGGCCCCTATAATAGCACGTTGATCCTGACATTTTTTGCAACCAAATCTTCTCTATATACTTGTGCAAGGTATTACTTACGTTCCTTCTCCTCGAGTTGCCTCTTGGCATGGCCGAGCTCGTTCTCGGACCACGCGAGGTTTTGCTTCAGCGTATCCACCTCCGCAGTCAGTGCGGCGGAGGCCAGCAGTGAAGCCTGCATATGCATATTGACTTGATTATGTTAGACTCCTGCGAATGTTATTAGATCCTCTATCCGGCTTTTCTTTCCGAACGCCGAACAGAGCATCAGGGGCTACTGTCTATGCAGTAATATTTTTACATATTCTTTACTTACCTCAAATCCTGTTAGAAGGCTGGCACAGGCTTCAGTCAGTCCGCTCTTGGCGGACTGAACCTTCTGGATCACCGCACTCATAATAGTGCGGCGCTCCTCGTCGATGGAGGCGCCGTTACGCCTGGAGTCCGGGAGGTCACCTTGTGGCGCCTCCAGGACCACTTCCTCCTAGCTTGGAGCCTGTTGGGACACCACCTCGGCGTCGTCCGTAGGGTGGGGGGAGGTAGCCGTCGAAAGCGAATTCACATCCGACGAATCCAGGGAGCCGCTCGACGACTCGTCGAGCCCGGCCTTGGGCGGACTGCATAGTCATATTCGGCGTAAGGAGGAGCTGTGCAAGAAAGGAACACCATGAATTGCTATAGTGTCCAAATACTTACGATCTCGCCAGGGGCTTGGCCTTGTGCGGCCACTCCTCTTCGCCGTCTTCGGCGTTGGTGGAGTAGTCCGGAGGAAGGGTCTTCCCCTTCTTGGACCCTTCGGCCTCCCCAGTTGGGGCGGCCTTCCTTTTCTTCCCTCCCCCCGCTGGAGGGGGAGAGGTCTCTTCTTCCTCCTCCTCGTATTCACGGGAGGAGTGCGTCTTGGAGTCGTCGAATGATGAATCCGACACCTCCAGGCGTCGGGCACTCTTTCGGGTCCCCGTGGCCTTCTTCTTGGCCTTCTTCTCCGGCACCACATAGGGTGCCGGAACCAGCAGCTTCGCCAAGCGAGCGTCCGCTGGGCCTTCGGGCAAAGGAGCCGGACAGTTGATCTGTCCGGATGTCTCCTGCCAATCCTGTCAAAGGTAAGGGAGCTTAGATCCCGCATGGAGTCAAACTATGAAAAACTAATACCCTGTAAAAGGTAAAAACAGCTTACCGCACTAGCGTGACGCTGCGTGCTGAATCCGCGATCCTCGGTAGCGGATACGGGGGCCTCGGCACCCTTGAAAAGCACCTTCCAGGCATCTTCGTACGTCATGTCAAAGAGCCTGCTCAGAGTTCGGTGCTGCGTCGGGTCGAACTCCCACAGGTTGAAAGCCCGTTGTTGACACGGGAGGATCCGGCGGATGAGCATAACCTGGACTACGTTGACAAGATTGAGCTTCTTGTCCACCAGGGTTTGGATGCATGTTTGGAGTCCGGTCAGCTCTCCTTTTTTACCCCACGACAGGCCCGTCTCTTTCCAGGAGGTGAGCCGCGTAGGGGGTCCGGATCGAAACTCGGGGGCTGCGACCCATTCGGGGTCGCGCGGCTCGGTGATGTAAAACCACCCCGATTGCCACCCCTTTAGGGTCTCCATGAAGGAGCCCTTGATCCATAGGACGTTGGGCATCTTTCCCACCATGGCCTCTGCACTCCGCCTGGGTGCCGCGCACCACCTTCGGCTTGAAATTGAAAGTCTTGAGCCATAGGCCGAAATGGGGGTGGATGCAGAGGAAAGCCTCGCACACGACGATAAACGCCGAGATGTTGAGGACAAAGTTCGGGGTCAGATCATGGAAATCCAGGCCATAGTAGAACATGAGACCTGGGACAAATGGGTGGAGAGGGAAGCCCAGTCCGCGGAGGAAATGGGGGAGGAACACCACCCTCTCATGGGGCCTAGGGGTGTGGATGAGCTGCCCCTCTTCGGGAAGTCGGTGCGCAATGTCGTTAGACAAGTATCCGGCTCTCCTCAGTTTCTTGATGTCTCCCTCCGTGACGGAGGAGACCATCCACTTGCCTCCCGCTCCGGACATGGTTGGAGAAGGTTGGGGTGGAAGTGCGGACTTGGGCGCTGGAGCTTGAGTGTGCGAAAACGGATGAGCAGAGGAGGAAGAAGGCATGGATTGAAAGGTGAATCCTTATCCC
Organism: Triticum dicoccoides; assembly: GCF_002162155.2. Classification (NCBI taxonomy): domain Eukaryota; kingdom Viridiplantae; phylum Streptophyta; class Magnoliopsida; order Poales; family Poaceae; genus Triticum; species Triticum dicoccoides. Next base: position 231,404,209 of record NC_041390.1, read on the forward strand.
TTTATATGGGCGGACGACACTAAGCGTCCCCACTCACCTGGTAAAACTAGCTTATCCCCCAAGCGCCGCAATTGATGGCGCGGTTGGGTTACCCACGCCCGTACTGATGAGAATCCCGGAATAAGGGGACACGATCTCTGCTTTGACAAGACATGCCAAGGAAACCGCCTCGCTAAACATGCTGAGGTGGGACAGTAAAACGATTCGAATAAAGACTTGGCCATGGTGTGATGTCACGCTATGGAATACGTCAGCAGATTAGATTTGTGTAAATATTATTCTCTCTATGGCAATATGTGGAAACTTATTTTGCAGAGCCGGACACTACCTTTGTGTTCAAAATCTTCTATGAAGTACTTGGAGGAGGAACCCGCCTTGCAATGCCGAAGACAATCTACGTGCTGGACTCGTCGTCATTGAAGCCTGGTTCAGGGGCTACTGAGGGAGTCCTGGATTAGGGGGTGTCCGGATAGCAGGACTATACCTTCGGCCGAACTCCTGGACTATGAAGATACAAGATTGAAGACTTTGTCCCGTGTCCGGAAGGGACTTTCCTTGGTGTGGAAGGAAAGCTTGGCGATACGGATATGTAGACCTCCTACCATTGTAACTGACTCTGTGTAACCCTAGCCCTCTCCGGTGTCTATATAAACCGGAGGGTTTTAGTCCGTAGGAACAACAATCATACCATAGGCTAGCTTCTAGGGTTTAGCCTCTCTGATCTCGTGGTAGATCTACTCTTGTACTACCCATATCATCAATATTAATCAAGAAGGAGTAGGGTTTTACCTCCATCAAGAGGGCCCGAACCTGGGTAAAAACATCGTGTCCCTTGTCTCCTATTACCATCCGCCTAGACGCACAGTTCGGGACCCCCTACCCGAGATCTGCCGGTTTTGACACCGACATCATCCTTGATAGAGGAACAACATCTATAGGATTTTCCTAAGAGCTTGTTAAAGTCTTCACTTTCTTGGGAGCTGAAGACTTTGAGGAAGTAGATGCTTTCCTTTTCTTCATAGCTGCTCGCTCCGTAGCCTTCACTTTCTTCGCTTATGATGTAGAAGGAAGGTTGATGTTTGTTGTTGGTGCAGGAGGAGTAGAGGAAATTGGTTCAGTTTCTTTAGGCACAACTGATGCAGTTGTCCTGGCTTGGTCAATTTCTTCAGGCGCTATAGCAGATGCTTCAACAGGCCTGGCTTTTTCTTCAGGCACAACACTAGAGGTTGCCCTGGCAGTTTCTTTAGCTGCTGGAATGTCTTCATCAACCCTGGTGCTTTCATTTTCTTCAGCAGCCTGATTTTCATCAGCGGTGCTGGCATGTTCTTCAGTAGGCTGAACAGATGCTTCATCCTAAGGAATTTCATGTTGCACTGGGGCTGCAAATTTTGAGGTGAATACCTTCGCCATGTTGATGAATCTGACCTTGGCTCCCACCCAATCTGCACGGTATACGTCAATTCATCACTCAGTGCTTTGATCTCAGCTTGCATGGTCACAAGTTCATCAGTTGTCATTCTGACAACATTCTTCTTTAGAATATGCTCCTTCTTGTACTGAGCCTTCTTTAGCTTCCCGGCCTTCTCAAACTTCCATTCTTCTTCGCCTATGAAGGCTATCAACATGTGATTCTGGCCAGGTGTGAGTTTGAAATCAGGCATAGGAGTGTTGGGGTCCTTGTGCCAGAGATAAATGAAATCTAGGATCAATTTGGGATCTAGTAGAAGAGGCACATTGGTGCCTTTGGCTCTAGCGGCCCATTGTTGTCTGTCTCTGATGATTTCTTCTCAGCTTCGTCTTCACTAAACGGTACATGGAAGGCAACCTGCTTCTTGTGAGGACTTGGCCTTCTGCCTTGTCTAGCAGTGGCCTTTGTCTTCAGCAAAGTTGGGCCTATTGAGGACTTTAGAGGAGCTGAAGAACTTGCAGATGCTTCTGAAGCAATTAAGATACCAGTTGTCCTTTGGCACGAGGGGAGATGCGCAGGTGCCGAGGACTTTGCATCAGTAGCTAAATTTTTTGTAGCAGTGGGAACTGGAGCTGCTTGAGGAATTTGCCGTGAGGGCTTTGACGAGCTTGGCTATGAGAGCATTCCAGCTGAGGAACTGGGCTTGTGCGCAGGCTTCTTGGGCATAGCCTTCTTAGGCTTGCTAGCAGAGGCCTCAACAGCGACATCAGCAGAGTCTTCATTGAATTTCCTCATAGCTTCCTTGGTCACTTTGGCCAACTTGGCATGCCGCTTGGCCCATTCATCAGGATAGTCGTCACCATGCTTGAGGCTAGTGGGATCAGCAATTTGGCCAGGCGCTAAAGGAGGTCTTGGGCAAGGAGGGTGTAAGGCAAATTTCTTCATGTACTTAGGAGTGACATATCTGTACTCCATCCATTACCATGCCCATCTCCTCTCTATCCTTTGAATGCGCACTTTGCACTCATTCTTCATCTCTTCAGTTGGAGTGCAGTACCCTGCATAGATATCATCAGGGGTCTCAAAAGCAGTATTCACTTCAGGTCTCTTTCCTCCCTTCTGAGGTCTCTTGCCATCACTCATTTTCTTCAGCTGAGGAATTTGAACAACGTAATTCTCTGAAGCAGTATGCAATTTGTCCTCGACAAATGCTGCAAATGAGTTAAGTTGATGAGAACCTAGTGATTCAGCAGCGTTCATGACTACCTGTGAACAGAGTATAGGTGCAAAGAATTTTGAGAGGTCACATGAGTTCTCAGAAGTTTTTCAAAATGAACAAGTTTTAGGAATTTAACCAGGAGTGTCTTGAGGAATTTCACTAAGCGGTCTTTGACTTAGGTTCCAGAGTTGTATCTATTGAAGAATCCACACAATTGAGGAATCTTGAAGAAAAACATTGCTTAGAGAAATAGATCAAGAACAGATGCATGTGAGGTGTTTAACTAATGGGGAAGTTGAGGAATAAACACCTTTTGAAGAATTTATGAAAATCATGAGAATCAACAAGGGCAGTAAAAATAGATTTTATTTACCCTTGACGAAGAACACTATGAACTGGGAAGTGTATATGGGAAGTTCGCCCATTCAGATCTTCCACGCCCTAACTTGGCTACGGAAGACAGCTACAGCAGCGGCGGCGGAGTGAAGATTTCCGCGGCCGGTGCGAGTATGATGGCGACGAGGTTGAGGCAATGAAGCTCTTCCTCACCGACAACGATGGAAGTAGTGGCGGCGCTAGGTCTGAGATCTCGAGCGAGGGGATGAGGCCGAGCGGGGTAAATGTAGTATGAGGAGGGTGAGGGGTATTTATAGCTGAGGTGAAAAACCGCTCGCCCGAGGAAATTGGACGAACATGCCCCTGACCCTTCTCATCCGAGCGACGTATGTCACCCACGTACAGTGAGGTGGAGATCATGTGAGATTGTGGGTGAATAGAATAATCATATCGTGGGATGTGGAACGGTTTGAGCGACAAAGGCTGAAAATTGAGATATGAAAATTTTAATGTTTTGTTCGCAAATTCTTCAGCTGATAAGGACACAGTGAAGATTTTGAATGGGTTTCAAATAGAACGCACATGAAGAATTTGTGAATAGACTGGGTTGAGTTTAGCATAGAGGGGGAAGGGTCCGATCACATTCACTTAGTAGAAAAGTCAACTTGAAGAATTAGCAATAAGTGAATGCTGTAGAGGACTGAAAAACTCAAATATATATAGCCAATGAAGAACACAATCGGAAAGAGAGAATACTATGCAAAGTTGAAGAATTTGAAGAAATGAGGAATTTCAAAACTGAAGAAATTTAATATTTTCAACTTTTGTTGGTGGCGTGACCCACCGTATAAGAATGATGATTTCAGATGCCACGTACAATTATCGTAGGGCTATGAGAATCAAATTATTTGTTAATTTCTTCACACTTAGAGGGTTAGTGTTCATTGATTGAAAAAAACGTTACTTCGTGTGTTGCACATCTAAGTCATCAATTTTGCATTAAGTATTAGGATGTGTGTCCTTTTCAATGAACATTCGAAGATTCTAAGATATTTAGCTCACACCGCAACTTGCTAAATCTCTTCTCATCCAAGGGCTTTGTGAAGATATCAGCTAGCTGTTCTTCAGTCTTCACATGCTCGATAGAGATGTCGTCGTTCAACACATGATCTCGAAGAAAATGATGACGAATCTGGATGTGCTTTGCCTTTGAGTGCTGAACTGGGTTATTAGAAATCTTGATGGCACTCTCATTGTCACAGTAGAGTGGCACATTCTTCACATTGATGCCATTGTCCTTGAGGGTTTGCTTCATCGATAGCAATTGAGCACAGCATGAACCAGCAGCAATTTACTCAACTTCAGTAGTAGAGAGTGATACACAGTTCTGCTTCTTTCAGGACCAAGATACTAAGAATCGTCTGAGGAAATGGCATGTGCCTGATGTTGACTTGCAGTCCACACGATCACCAACATAGTCAGAGTCAGAATATCCAATGAGATCAAAATCCAAGCCCTTGGGATACCATAATCCAAGTGTTGGTGTGCGAGCTAGATATCGAAGAATATGCTTCACAACCTTATGGTGTGATTCCTTCGGTGTGGCTTGAAAACAGGCACACAGGCAAACACTAAGCATAATATCTGGCCTAGATGCACATAGATACAATAAAGAGACAATCATGGAGCGGTATACCTTTTGATCGAAGTCTATACCATTTTCATCAGTGCATAGATGGCCATTTGTGGGCATAGGAATTTTGACGCCTTTGCAATCTTGCATGTCGAATTTCCTCAACACATCCTTGAGGTATTTCTCCTGCGATATGAAGATGCCGTTGCATTGTTGACGAATTTGAAGACCTAAGAAGAATTTCAATTCTCCCATCATAGACATTTGATATTCCTCACTCATCATATAGGAAAATTCGTCAGTGTAACTTTAGTTAGTACAGCCAAAGATAATATCATCAACATAGATTTGGCACATGAATAATTCATCATCATAGGTTCTGGTGAAAAGAGTTGGGTCAAGTGAACCGGGTTTGAAGCCTTTGTTCATGAGGAAATCCTTCAAAGTATCATACCACGCCTGAGCGGCCTGCTTGAGGCCATAGAGGGCCTTATTGAGTCTGAAGACTTTGTCAGGATGCTGTCGATCTTCAAAACCTGGGGGTTGAGCAACATATACTTCTTCCTCAAGCTTACCATTAAGGAATGCACTTTTCACATCCATTTGATATAAGATGATATTATGATGGTTAGCATAAGCAAGCAATATGCGAATAGCCTCAAGTCTAGCAATAGGTGCAGAAGTTTCATCAAAATCAATTCCTTAAACTTGTGTGTAGCCTTGAGCTACAAGCCATGCCTTATTCCTCATCACAAGGCCATTTTCATCTTGCTTGTTGCGATAGATCCATTTGGTGCCGATGATATTGTGCTTGCGTGGGTCTGGTTGCTTGACAAGTTCCCAGACATTGTTGAGCTTGAATTGATGTAATTCCTCTTGCATCGCTTGAATCCACTCAGGCTCCAGAAATGCATCATCTACTTTGGTGGGCTATGTGATAGAGACAAAAGCAAAGTGCCCACAAAAGTTAGACAAATGTGAAGCTTTTGAGCGTGTGAGAGGACCTGGTGCTTTGATGTCGTTGATGATTCTCTCAATCTGCACTTCATTAGCAACACGAGGATGAGAGGGTTGGCGACATTGAGTGGGCTCAGCATTTTCTTCAGAGCTATCACTACTGCAGGATGCTACTAATGCGACACTACGATCAAAGACCCTTTGACGAAACTGTGTGCGATGCAATAATCACAAACGGTGGTGTAAAAACTATCAAAAAGGTGCAAAATGTTTGCGTTTGCGATTCAGGGCATACGGTTCAGTTCAATTAACCGTTTTCCATGAGGAGGAAGAAAAGAAACGGGCAGCCAGATGAAGGTGTGTGCAATGTACATCATACGGTTCACTCAGATGAACTGTTTGTGATTAGGAAACACAAAATAAACGGTCAGCCAGATCAAGGTGTGTGCGATATACGACATGTGGTTCACTCAGATGAACTGTTTGCGTTGAGACAAGAGAACAGGAGCGGTTCAATATAACAAATAACATAAATATTGCAAGGTTCAAATTCAAAAAATACAACACCCAAATTCAAACATTGCAAGTTGCGTCATTTCTGAAAAGGGATTAGCCGCTGACAAGTCATGTACGGGTTTGACACTATGACTTCCAATTGCTTTGCCATATGCTCTTCCAATACAAAGTTTGGCATTTTTGGAGGCTCTTCCATTCCGCAGTACCTACCGGCTCTGATAATCATACCATTCATCTTTCCTAATTAAATGCGTGTTCAACCTCAGTACCCTCAGCATGTTTTCTTTGGCAAAAAAGAACCTGGCGAGTATAATCTCTGGTAAGGTCCCTCGGTAGGAGTTCAAAGTAATATTTGAGAGATGCAGATCCAGGCATTCGATGTGATTGTCGTTACAAACATTATCCACCTATGGGCCTATTATTATCTGCAAAATAAGAGAATGTGTTAGTGCCTACATGCAGTTTTGAACACTGCTACACGCCCATTTGTTTTGCAAGATTTGTAAAATGCACCAACGTGGCATCTTTGATCTAGCATGATTAACATGGGCATTTGATTACAATCTAGAAACATGTAGCCTTCTTCACAAGAGGTTGCATTGGATGAAAAATTCCCTAAAAAAACTAGTACAGATGAACCCAAAGGAGAAATGCTTATGGACGATTGTAACCATATGAATGAAGCAACCAATATGGGGTGGGGGTGTATGTCCTAAAATCCTCCAAAATTCCTTCAGAAATCATAGTACATTGTCATTGTAAACTTGGGAAAAGGTGCAAAAAATTGAACTCCCTTATGGTTAACATTTCAAAGGAAAGGAACATCACCTTGATATACAACTTCTTCAGGCACGGAAAGCATCTCAGGCAACTGACAACTTGGTCCAGGTTGGGGCCAACAGATTCTAGTGCCAAGACCTTCACTGTGCCCAGAGTCTGGGTGAAGCTTCGCTGGATGACAGACAAACATACATCTTTAAAACTAGAAATAACATTGATATCAAGAAGGAGAGGTATAAGGCAACTGTTGTACCTGAAAGTTGTAGTATTTGACAGACGAGTAGCCCACCACTTTCAATTTGGACGCATAAATGACATTGATTCTTGTTGGACCTTGTTGATAAACTACAAGTAATCTCTCAAGTGAAGGTGTGTCCTAGATGACCATATTATGGTCCACCTTTTGTGATCTCTCGTTGCAGCACCAACAACACACATAAATTCTCCGGAGAGTCCTGGAGGTGATGTGTGAGGGAGTCCTTGACTAAGGGGTCCTCGGGCGTCCGGCCTATTGGCCACGGGCCGGACTGATGGGCTGTGAAGATACAAAGACCAAAGACTGCACCCGTGTCCGGATGGAACTCTCCCTGGCGTGGAATGAAATCTTGGTGACCGGATATGTAGATTTCCTTCTTTGTAACCGACCTCGTGTAACCCTAGATCCTTCCGGTGTCTATATAAACCGGAGGAGTTAGTTCGGACAGGATACTCATTATCATAGCCATACAAGCTAGACCTCTAGGGTTTTAGCCATTACGATCTCGAGGTAGATCAACTCTTGTAATACTCGTATTCATCAATATCAATCAAGCAGGACGTAGGGTATTACCTCCGTAGAGAGGGCTCAAACCTGGGTAAACATCGTGTCCCTTGTCTCCTGTTACCATCGACCTTAGACGCATAGTTCGGGACCCCCTACCCGAGATCCTCCGGTTTTGACACTGACATTGGTGCTTTCATTGAGAGTTCCTCTGTGCTGTCGCTAAAAGGTTTGATGGCCCCTTCAATCATCAAAAGTGACGCTGTCCAAGGAGAAACTTTCCTCCCTGGAAAGATCTTCGTGTTCGGCGGCTTCGCACTGTAGGCCAACTCGTTTGGCCATCTGGAGTAGATCGAAAGCTACGCCCTGGCCATCAGGTCAGATTCGGAAGCTTGAACTACGTTGTGGACAACCGTGGAGACTTGATCTTCGTCGGATTCGAGGCCGCGGTAGCCGCTCCCGGTCACCCTGATGATCATGACCTAAATCTGTCATCAGACCACATCCAGGAGATTGGTCCTGTAACCGCTCTGGCCCTAGATCCAGAGCAAGCTGCACCACCCAAGGATGGGAGGATCAACCTCGCCACGGAGGCCACAGATTCCACGACGTTGGAGCCGCATATAGACTTAACCTCTCACGGCGCCTCTGTCAGCGGAACTCCGGACTCGTCTTCGACCATAAGTTTCGAACCACGTGAGCCCGCGGACGCCGAGCTTGATCGTTTATCGATCTTCAAGTTCAGCGCTGCAGACATCTTCCAGCACTCGCCTTTGGGCGTTGTGCTAAACTCGTTAAAGAATCTGCCCTTGGCGGAGGACTCACAGCCGAACTATATCCGGTTCGAACTAGGGGCTGACGGTGGAGAATTTTGCTTCCCACCTGCCACCCACTTCATCGCCATGGTCAAGGATTTGATCGACGAACTTGACTACGACTCCGAGGACATCGATGATATGGACGACGATGCCGGAGAAGAAGAGGCCCAGGACCCGCCGTTCACCGGACGCTGGAAGAACACTTCCTCGTATGATGTATACATGGTTGCACCAAAAGAAAACAACGGCGATGACAAGGAAGATCCAGCTGAGGATAAACCTTCTGAAATACAATCCAAACATCGGCGTCCGCGGCGCCGCTCTAAGTCACGCCAGAGTAAATACAGCAGTACTGACACAGGAGAAGATAACACTCCACAAGGTGCCGAAGACAACAAATACCCTGTCGATACAACTAATGAACAAGACGAACGGGAAGGTGGGCAAGCTAGCCCTAGTAAACAGGCCACGCATGAATATTCGGAGGACGATAATTACCTTATGCTCTCCGAGGATGAGGTGAGCCTCGGCACCGAGGATTTCATTGTGCCTGAGGAACCTCTTGAGCAGGAACGCTTCAAGCGCCTGCTAATAGCCACCGCAAGGAGCCTGAAAAAGAAGCAGCATCAGCTGCAAGCTGACCAAGATCTGCTCAATGATAAATGTATGGATGTCCTAGCAGCCGAAGAGTACGGCCTCAAGCGCCCAACCAAAAGCTACCCAAAGCGCAAATTGCTACCTTAGTTTGACGAGGAGGCGCCAAACTACATACCTCCATCGTACAATGCGGCTGACCGACCACCACGTGGTTGAGACAAAATGGCAACTCACGCCGAACACCAGCCAGCCCCGCCTCAGCGCACATGCAGAAGTAAATTAGCTCATGGTCATACATATGACCTCTGGCAAAACTTGAACAATAAAGCAGGACATACTAGATCAATCTACGGATCGCGAGGGCTTGCCTCGACACGCGACGACGGCCACCTATTCAGACATGACAAACTTAGTCATGCGGGGACAAAAACCGTCGATGGACTCCATCAGAGCTACGTCGCGATACGGCCCGATATAGAGGCGGTGCACACCCTCATTGCTTCACTGATGAGGTCCTGGATCATGAATTCCCAGAAGGGTTCAAACCCGTGAATATAGAATCATACAATGGAACCATGAACCCCGCGGTGTGGATCGAAGATTTCATTCTCCACATTCATATGGCCCGCGGCGATGACCTCCACGCCATCAAACACCTCCCTTTAAAACTCAAGCGCCAGTTCGGCACTGGCTCAACAGTCTGCCTGCAAATTCTATTGGCAGCTGGGAGGACTTGGAAGAGGCCTTCCTTGATAACTTCCAAGGTACATATGTTCGACCTCCGGACGCTGATGACTTAAGCCATATAGTTCAATAGCCCGGAGAGTCCGCTAGGAAATTCTGGACTAGGTTCTTAACTAAAAAGAACCAAATCGTCGATTGTCCGGATGCCGAAGTGAAAGTGCAACTATCCCTAGGTGGTTTTGGTAATTCCTAACAACATATAGCTCATCGAGCTAATGCTATTCCAATATTAATATTTCAGGAAAAGCTCAATGAATGGCATGGCATGGATGTGGAAAGTGGACCCCTCAAAATACTAAGGACAAAAAGATTGGCTCAAGCTCAAAGCTGAAGACTCTACATTTTATATTTTAGTGATCCAAGATCACATTGAGTCTATAGGAAAAGCCAATACTATCAAGGAGGGATGAGGTGTTGCTTGATGAGGTTCTTGCTTCATAGTGCTTAGTGATATGCTCCAAATCGGTCTCACCGATAGGGATCTCGGTCACACCGAGATGGGGTTGTAATCTCTCTGTTTCCCTTCGTAACGTTTCGGTCCTACCGAGATGAGCGATCGGTCCCACTGAGATTGCAATGTAAACTCTCTGTTTCCCTTTTGTAACATTTCGGTCCCACCAAAATGAGCGATCCGTCCCACCGAGTTTATCTGACCAACTCTCTGGTTAGCTTATTACCAAAATCGGTCCCACCGAGTTTGTGTATTCGGTCACACCAAGATTATGTTATGCCCTAACCCTAACCATATCGGTCCTACCGAGTTCCATCTTAGTCCCACCGAAAATCCTAACAGTCACTAGGTTTGCTAAATCGGTCCGACCGAGTTTCTCAATTCGGTCTCACCGAGATTGGTAAATTGTGTGTAACGGTTAGTTTTTGTGTGGAGGCTATATATACCCCTCCACCCACTCTTCATTCGTGGAGCGTGCCATCAGAACATACCTACACTTCCAATACACATTTTCTGAGAGAGAACCACCTACTCATGTGTTGAGGCCAAGATATTCCATTCACACCATATGAATCTTGATCTCTAGCCTTCCCCAAGTTGCTTTCCACTCAAATCCTCATTCCATCAAATCCATATCCTGTGAGAGAGAGTTGAGTGTTGAGTATTGGCTAGGTGTCACTTGGGAGCCTCCGACAAAGATTGTGGAGTTGAACCAAGGAGTTTGTAAGGGCAAGGAGATCGCCTACTTCATGAAGATCTACCGCTAGTGAGGCAAGTCCTTCGTCGGCGATGGCCATGATGGGACAGACAAGGTTGCTTCTTCGTGGACCCTTCGTGGGTGGAGCCCTCCGTGGACTTGCGCAACCGTTACCCTCCGTGGTTTGAAGTCTCATCAACGTGGATGTACGATAGAACCACCTATCGGAACCACGACAAAAACATCCGTGTCTCCAATTGCGTTTGAATTCTCCAAACCCTTCCCTTTACATTCTTGCAAGTTGCATGCTTTACTTTCCGCTGCTCATAGACTCTTTGCATGCTTGCTTGAATTGTGTTAAGATTGCTTGACTTGTGCTAAGATAGCTAAAATCTGCCAAAGACTAAAGTTGGGAAAATGATAGATTTTTATTTGGTCAAGTAGCCTAATCACCCCCTCTAGACATACTTTCGATCCTACATGAAGCCCTAGCAGCCTTCAAACGCAACATCCGCAACAAATGGCTCGCTCGCCACCTCGGCCAAGAAAAGCCAAAATCCATGGTAGCCCTCACGGCACTCATGACCCGCTTCTGTGCGGGCGAGGACAGTTGGTTGGCCCATAGGAAAAACACTACAAGCGACGCCGGAACCCCCGAAGCTAAAACTAGCAAAGATAAGTCTCGACGCAACAGATACAAGCGCCGAAACAACAGTGATAACACTGAGGACATGACAGTCAATGCCGAATTCAGGGGCTCTATGTTCGGTCAGAGGAAGAAGACGTTCCAAAAGAACAATTCAGGCCCATCCAGCTTGGACCGCATACTTGATCATCCGTGCCAGATTCATGGCACCCCAGACAAGCCACCCAATCATACAAATAGAGATTGCTGGGTTTTTAAACAGGCTGGCAAATTGAATGCGGAGAATAGGGAAAAGGGATCGCAAAGCAAGGACGATGACGAAGAGCCCCAGCAACCGAACACAGGGGGACAGAAGAAGTTTCCCCCTCAGGTTAAAATGGTGAAGATGATATACGCTACCCACATCCCCAAGAGGGAGTGCAAGCGTGCGCTCAGGGATGTCTACGCGATAGAGCCAGTTGCCCCAAAATTTAACCCATGGTCGTCATGCGCGATCACCTTTGATCGCAAGGGTCATCCGACCAGTATCCGTCATGGTGGCTCAGCCTCACTGGTCTTAGACCCGATAATTGATGGGTTCCACTTGATTCGCGTCCTTATGGACGGAGGTAGCAGCCTTAATCTGCTCTATTAGGATACAACACAAAAAATGGGCATTAACCCATCTCGGATCAAGCCCACCAGGACTACCTTCAAGGGAGTCATACCAAGTGTAGAGGCCCGCTGTATGGGCTCAATCACATTAGACGTTGTCTTCGGATCTCCGGACAACTTCCGAAGTGAGGAGTTAATCTTCGATATCGTCCCATTCCGCAGCGGCTATCATGCACTACTCGGACGAACCGCGTTTGCTCGATTCAACACAGTACCACACTATGCTTATCTCAAGCTCAAGATGCCCGGTCCGCGTGGCGTCATAACGGTCAACAAAAATACAGAACTCTCCCTCCGTACAGAAGAGTACACAGCTGCCCTAGCAGCAGAAGTACAGAGCGGCCTTCTCAAGCTGAACCTTAATTCGGCTACTGCTACCTCTTGAGCACTTGCGTTAGTTTTCCCTTGAATAGGAAAGGGTGATGCAGCAGAGTAGCGTAAGTATTTCCCTCAGTTTTTGGGAACCAAGGTATCAATCCAGTAGGAGGCCACGCACGAGTCCCTCGTACCTACACAAACAAATAAATCTTCGCAACCAACGCGATAAGGGGTTGTCAATCCCTACACGGTCACTTACGAGAGTGATATCTGATAGATATGATAAGGTAATATTTTTGGTATTTTTATGATAAAGATGCAAAGTAAAATAAAAGGCAATAAAAATAACTAAGTATTGGAAGATTAATATGATGGAAGATAGACCCGGGGGCCATAGGTTTCACTAGTGGCTTCTCTCAAGAGCATAAGTATTCACGGCGGGTAAACAAATTACTGTTGAGCAATTGACAGAATTGAGCATAATTATGAGAATATCTAGGTATGATCATGTATATAGCCATCATGTCCGAGACAAGTAGACCGACTCCTGCCTGCATCTACTACTATTACTCCACACATCGACCACTATCCAGCATGCATCTATAGTATTAAGTTCAAGAGAATAGAGTAACGCTCTAAGCAAGATGACATGATGTAGAGGGATAAACTCATGCAATATGAAATAAACCCCATCTTGTTATCCTCGATGGCAACAATACAATATGTGCCTTGTTGCCCCTACTATCACTAGGAAAGAACACCGCAAGATTGAACCCAAAGCTAAGCACTTCTCCCGTTGCAAGAAAGATCAATCTAGTAGGCCAAGCCAAACTGATAATTCGAAGAGACTTGCCAAGATAACCAATCATACATAAGAGAATTCAGAGAAGTTTCAAATATTATTCATAGATAAACTTGATCATAAACCCACAATTCATCGGTCTCAACAAACACACCGCAAAAGAAGATTGCATCGAATAGATCTCCACAAGAGAGGGGGAGAACTTTGTATTGAGATCCAAAAAGAGAGAAGAAGCCATCTAGCTAATAACTATGGACCCGTAGGTCTGAGGTAAACTACTCACACTTCGTCGGAAGGGCTATTGTGTTGATGTAGAAGCCCTCTGTGATCGATGCCCCCTCCGACGGAGCTCTGGAACAGGCCCCAAGATGGGATCTCGTGGATACAGAAAGTTAGGGCGGTGGAATTAGGGTTTTGGCTCCGTATCTGGTAGTTTGGGGGTACGTAGGTATATATAGGAGGAAGGAGTACGTCAGTGGAGCAACAGGGGGCCCACGAGGGTGGAGGGCGTGCCCAGTGGGGTAGGCGCGCCCCCTACCTCGTGGCCTCCTAGTTGATGTCTTGATGTAGGGTCCAAGTCCTCTGGATCATGTTCATTCCAAAAATCACGTTCCCGAAGGTTTCATTCCATTTGGACTCCGTTTGATATTCTTTTTCTGTGAAACCCTAAAATAGGCAAAAAACAAGAATTCTGGGCTGGGCCTCTGGTTAATAGGTTAGTCCCAAAAATAATATATCAGTGTATAATAAAGCCCAATAATGTCCAAAACAGAATATAATATAGCATGGAAAAGTCAAAAATTATAGATACGTTGGAGCGTATCAAGCATCCCCAAGCTTAATTCCTTCTCGTCCTCAAGTAGGTAAATGATAAAAACAGAATTTTTGATGTGGAATGTTACTTGGCATAATTTCAATGTAATTCTCTTAATTGTGGTATGAATATTCGGATCCGAAAGATTCAAGACAAAAGTTTAATATTGACATAGAAATAATAATTCTTCAAGCATACTAACTAAGCAATTATGTCTCTTCAAAATAACATGGCCAAAGAAAGTTACCCCTACAAAATCATATAATCTGGCTATGCTCCATCTTCACCACACAAAGTATTCAAATCATGCACAACCCCGATGACAAGCCAAGCAATTGTTTCATACTTTTAATGTTCTCAAACTTTTTCAATCTTCACACAATACATGAGCATGAGCCATGGACATAGCACTATAGGTGGAATAGAATGGTGGTTGTGGAGAAGACAAAAAGGGAGAAGATAGTCTCACATCAACTAGGCGTATCAACGGGCTATGGAGATGCCCATCAATAGATATCAATGTGAGTGAGTAGGGATTGCCATGCAACGGATGCACTAGAGATATAAATATATGAAAGCTCAACAAAAAGAAACTAAGTGGGGGTGCATCCAACTTGCTTTCTCACGAAGACGCAGGGCATTTTGAGGAAGCCCATCGTTGGAATATGCAAGCCAAGTTCTATAATGAAAAATTCCCACTAGTATATGAAAGTGATAACATAGGAGACTCTCTATTATGAAGATCATGGTGCTACTTTGAGGCACAAGTGTGGAAAAAAGGATAGTAGTATTGCCCCTTTTTATTTTTATTTTTTTGAGCCTTCCTTTTTTTCTTTGGCCTTTCTCTTTTTTGGGGGACAATACTCTATGAATGATGATCATCACACTTCTATTTATTTACAACTCAATGATTACAACTCGATACTTAGAACAAAGTATGACTCTATATGAATGCCTCCGGCAGTGTACTGGGATAGCAATGATGCATGAGTGACTTACATGAAATAATTATGAATGGTGGCTTTGCCACAACTAAAATGTCAACTACATGATCATGCAAAGCAATATGACAATGATGGAGCATGTCATGATAAACGGAACGGTGGAAAGTTGCATGGCAATATATATCGGAATTGCTATGGAAATGCTAGGATAGGTAGGTATGGTGGCTGTTTTGAGGAAGGTATATGGTGGGTGTATGATATCGGCGAAAGGTGCGCGGTATTAGAGAGGCTAGCAATGGTGGAAGGGTGAGAGTGCGTAAAATCCATGGACTCAACATTAGTCATAAAGAACTCACATACTTATCGCAAAAATCTATTAGTTATCGAAGCAAAGTACTACGCGCATGCTCCTAGGGGGATAGATTGGTAGGAAAAGACCATCGCTCGTCCCCGACCGCCACTCATAAGTAGGACAATCAATAAATACATCATGCTCCGACTTCTTAACATAACGGTTCACCATACGTGCATGCTACCAGAATCACAAACTTCAACACAAGCATTTCTCCAATTCACAACTACTCAACTAGCACGACTCTAATATCACCGTCTCCATATCTCAAAACAATCATCAAGTTTCAAACTTCTCATAGTATTCAACACACTCATAAGAAAATTTTATTTATTTAATCTTGTATGCCTCAAATAATTAAAGAAAATTACCATGCTGTTTTGTAGGACTCTCAAAATAATCTAAGTGAAGCATGATAGAACAATGGTTTCTATAAAACAAATCCACTGACGTGCTCTAAAAGATATAAGTGAAGCGCTAGAGCAAAAACTGTATAACTCAAAAGATATAAGTGAAGCACATAGAGTATTCTAATAATTTCCGAATCATGTGTGTCTCTCTCAAAAAGGTGTGTGCAGCAAGGATGATTGTGGAAAAGTAACAAATAAAGACTCAAATAATACAAAACGCTCCAAGCAAAACACATATCATGTGGTAAATAAAAATATAACTCCAAGTAAAGTTACCGATAGAAGTAGACGAAAGAGGGGATGCCTTCCGGGGCATCCCCAAGCTTTGGCTTTTAGGTGTCCTTAGATTATCTTGGGGGTGCCATGGGCATCCCCAAGCTTAGGCTCTTGCCACTCCATGTTCCACAATCCATCAAATCTTTAACCAAAACTTGAAAACTTCACAACACAAAACTTAAAGTAGAAAATCTCGTGAGCTTCGTTAGCGAAAGAAAACAAAACACCACTTCAAGGTACTGTAATGAACTCATTATTTATTTATATTGGTGTTAAGCCTACTGTATTCCAACTTATCTATGATTTATAAACTATTTTACTAGCCATAGATTCATCAAAATAAGCAAACAACACACGAAAAACAGAATCTGTCAAAAACAGAACAGTCTGTAGTAATCTGTAGCTAACACAAGATCTGGAACCCCAAAAGTTCTAAAATAAATTTCTGGACGTGAGGAATTTATCTATTAATCATCTGAAAAAATAATTAACTAAATAGCACTTTCGAAATAAAAATGGCAGCAGTTCTCGTGAGCGCTAAAGTTTCTGTTTTTTACAGCAAGATTAACAAGACTTTCCGCAAGTCTTCCCAACGGTTCTACTTGGCACAAACACTAACTAAACACAAAAAACACAACCAAAACAGAGGCTAGATAAATTATTTATTACTAAACAGGAGCAAAAATCAAGGAATAAAAATAAAATTGGGTTGCCTCCCACAAGCGCTATCATTTAACGCCCCTAGCTAGGCATAAAAAGCAAGGATAGATCTAGGTGTTGCCATCTTTAGTTGGTAGTTCTTTACTAAGACATCTATCACCTTTAGGAGTTTCTTCCCTTTTATCAATAATCAAACTTCTAGGCACAAGATTGAAAAAATCATTAGTATCAAATGGTTCCTTAATGATAGCAAAAAGGTTAGGATGAATACTAATAGATTTGAGATCCGCGGCTTCCTTGCTAGAGGATTCACCCTTATTTTTAGGAACATACATAAGCTTGGCACTTTTAGTTGGAGGACTTGGAGTATTCTTTACGGAAGAGAAAGCGGTTCCCAAGTTGGTAATAATACCCTCAAGTTTATCGATTCTAGTGGAATCATGATTTATTCTTTCATTAACTATAGGTTCCTTCTCTTTAATATTTTTGAAAGTTACTCCTACTTTAGATCCATATTTGGTAATTTGGTTGTGTATCTTTTTATCGAAAGTTTCAATTAACTCAACGGCAGCAACTTTATTTTCAATAATTTCAAGTTTTTGCATTACATGCTCCAAAGTTAACATAGTTCCATTAATCATAAGAGGGGGTGAGCCAAACAAATCTATCATAGCATTATAAGAATCAAAAGTATGGCTACCCAAGAAATTCCCTCCAGTAATGGTATCAATGATATATCTATACCAAGGAGTAGTGCCTACGTAAAAATTGCGGAGAAGAATGGAAGTGGATTGCTTCCTCGTAGATCTATTTTGAGCATTGCAAATCCTATACCAAGCGTCTTTTAAATTTTCTCCTTCCCTTTGTTTAAAATTAAGAACTTCATTCGCGGGAGATAACAGAGAAGATAAGGGACTATCCATAACGACAAGCAAGCAATCCAACACACAAGCAAACGAGGAATGGGCAAACAGAGGCAAATAGAGAAAGAGAGGGAGGATAGAGAAAGAGAGGGCGAATAAAACGGCAAGGGTGAAGTGGGGGAGAGGAAAATGAGAGGAAAATGGCAAATAATGTAATGCAGGAGATAAGGGTTGTGATGGGTACTTGGTATGTTTACTTTTGCGTAGACCTTCCCGGCAACGGCACCAGAAATCCTTCTTGCTACCTCTTGAGCACTTGCGTTGGTTTTCCCTTGAAGAGGAAAGGGTGATGCAGCAGAGTAGCGTAAGTATTTCCCTCAGTTTTTGAGAACCAAGGTATCAATCCAGTAGAAGGACACGCACGAGTCCCTCGTACCTACACAAACAAATAAATCCCCGCAACCAACGCGACAAGGGGTTGTCAATCCCTACACGGTCACTTATGAGAGTGAGATATGATAGATATGATAAGATAATATTTTTGGTATTTTTATGATAAAGATGCAAAGTAAAATAAAAGGCAATAAAAATAACTAAGTATTGGAAGATTAATATGATGGAAGATAGACCCAGAGGCCATAGGTTTCACTAGTGGCTTCTCTCGAGAGCATAAGTATTCATGGCGGGTAAACAAATTACTGTTGAGCAATTGACAGAATTGAGCATAATTATGAGAATATCTAGGTATGATCATGTATATAGGCATCACGTCCGAGACTAGTAGACCGACTCCTGCCTGCATCTACTACTATTACTCCACACATCGACCGCTATCCAGCATGCATCTAGAGTATTAAGGTCAAGAGTACAGAGTAACGCTTTAAGCAAGATGACATGATGTAGAGGTATAAACTCATGCAATATGAAATAAACCCCATCTTGTTATCCTCGATGGCAACAATACAATGCGTGCCTTGCTGCCCCTACTGTCACTGGAAAAGGACACCGCAAGATTGAACTCAAAGCTAAGCACTTCTTCCATTGCAAGAAAGATCAATCTAGTAGGCCAAACCAAACTGATAATTCGAATAGACTTGCAAAGATAACCAATCATACATAAGAGAATTCAAAGAAGATTCAAATATTGTTCATAGATAAACTTGATCATAAACCCACAATTCATCGGTCTCAACAAAGACACCGCAAAAGAAGATTGCATCGAATAGATCTCCACAAGAGAGGGGGAGAACTTTGTATTGAGATCCAAAAAGAGAGAAGAAGCCATCTAGCTAATAACCATGGACCTGTAGGTCTGAGGTAAACTACTCACACTTCATCGGAAGGGCTATGGTGTTGATGTAGAAGCCCTCCGTGATCGATGCCCCCTCCGGTGGAGCTCCGGAACAGGCCCCAAGATGGGATCTCGTGGATACAGAATGTTACGGCGGTGGAATTAGGGTTTTGGCTCTATATCTGGTAGTTTGGGGGTACGTAGGTATATATAGGAGGAAGGAGTACATCGGTGGAGCAACAGGGGGCCCACGAGGGTGGAGGGCGCGCCCCCTACCTCGTGGCCTCCTGGTTGATGTCTTGACGTAGGGTCCAAGTCCTTGGGATCATGTTTGTTCCGAAGGTTTCATTCCGTTTGGACTTCGTTTGATATTCTTTTTCTGCGAAACCCTAAAATAGGCGAAAAAACATCAATTCTGGGCTGGGCCTCCGGTTAATAGGTTAGTTCCAAAAATAATATAAAAGTGTATAATAAAGCCCAATAATGTCCAAAACAGAATATAATATAGCATGGAACAATAAAAAATTATAGATACCTTGGAGACGTATCTGCTGTCGAGCCCACGGACACCGTTAAGAGGGTCTGAACTACTCTGCAGTAGGAGAGCTCGGCTTGTCAGGAGCTCGACTACTAATCCGGCCTCCATCGTAGTTCCGATCAAGTGGTGGCATTCGTGCCGCTCGTACATCACTACGCACTCAAAATTCCATGGGCATCGACGAAGGCATAGCTAGCTTGTGGGCATCGACCGACATCGGATACACATTTACTTTCACTTTTACTTGTTTCCTTTTCAGGTCTCGATCCCACAGGCACCATCTGGTGGTCTGGTCATCGGTCCTCCTGAAGGATAAACACACCAAGACGGCGAGAAATGCAGACATATGGGGGGCTTTTTAGGTGATTCCGTTAACGATAACTTTCCTGTTTCTCAAGACCCGCATGCAGCTCTCCCTTGGTTTCGGCATGTCAAATAGCCCGTTGCTTATTGCACTACCTGTATCAACGTGCTTTGACGTACTAATTAAATTACAATGAGAACAGTTTGCGGCTGGAGCTGCAGGACTCCAGCTTTTACATTCGTACCTTTTCTATTTTGTTTTTTTTCCAGCTCCCCTGTGGATAATCCTATCAGGTAGCACCCATACACTTTGGTATGCTCGATGCTCGCCAGGGGCTTCATAGCACCCCACATTATGGCAACAAAAGTCCGAACACTTTTTATAAGTATAGTTCGGCACCCGAATTTAGCATTATATGCATTGGCTCCGAATCATGTCTTTGGTCAATAGTTGGGTTTCCGGGCTCCTGTGCTTGCTACCTTACGTTCCGCAACATCCGCTAAGGTAGTAAAGGGAGAACTACTGCAATTGTGCCTTGGTTTATCCAAGGGGCACCTCAGTAGAGAAAGGCGAAAACTCACTGTCATGATGCGGCGAGAGCCGGTCAGCTGTTCAGAGGACGCAAATCGTTGGAGATTTCTTCCGCATTACGCGAAGGATTGGTACTTCCCGATCAGACACTTATAGCACTCTAGTTCGGATACTAGGGGTTGTGCCCATGTTTTTATTGTCGCACTCCTCTGGCTATGTGAGGGCGTTACAACCACATAGTCTAGTTGCCTTGTTCGTTATGCTAAACAACTCCTTCAAGGACCATCTAATTGGATCAAGATTCTTTAGATTCCATCCCGAACACCCCCGTACTACCTACCTGGGGGCATAAGTTGGTGACTGGTTAACCCTCAGATTATATACAACACGACCACACAGGAAGTAAAAATTTAAGAAGATAACAAGCATTATATTGCACAAACATTTTGTTTCATCATACGAGGCAGAGGGAGCTCGAATACATTCATTCAAAGATGGTGTCCTTCGCACAATGATCCACAACAATGCGGGACCCCTCTAAGACATCGTCGAAGTATCGTTCAGGTGTGCGGTGCTCCTTCCCCTCCGACGGCCCCCCGGTCGCTAGCTTGATAGCGTCCAGCTTCGCAAACCAGACCTTGCAATAAGAGAAGTCAGTCACGCGCCCTCGATGCAGACAGACCGCATGATGACATCCAGCCGAGGACAGACATCCACCAGTTTTTTCACGAGGCCGAAGTAGCTGCTGGGAATAGCTTCGGCTGGCCACAGCTGCACTATCATATCCTTCATGGCTAGTTCGGCCACCCTGTGCAGCTCGACCAGCTATTTCAGAAGGGCACCGGATGTTTTGGCGTGCAATATTGCGACCAGAATAGCTTCTCCACGGAGCTCCCTTCTTTGGCTCGGAAGAACTCCGCAGCGTCGGTCACACTGCATGGCAGATCAGCAAAGGCCCCTGGAGAACTCCGAATCCGGGTTAGCAAAAGAAATTTCCTCTTCACACTCCTACTTTGCATATTGAATGCCTTACCCGCCATGATCTTCTTGGCCTCCTGGATCTCATGGAGGGTGTCTTGGGCTTCAATTCAGGCCGCCTTTGCACTCTTACGAGCCTCGACAAGTTCGGCCTCTTGAGCCGACGCATTGTGCTCCAAGGTCTCGCACTTCCTCACCGCGTCCTGGAGCTCCTATTGGACTTTGTTGACCCGGGCCTTGAGCCTCTTATGTGCAGCCTACTCCTTGAAAGCCTGCCCCTCGGCTTCGACCAGGGCTGCTTTCAAAGCCTCGACCTCGGTCGTCGCCTCTGTTCACATTATGGTATGTCGATCATTGCATATCATTTTCCCTTCTTCTAATCCACAACAGGTTATTACTTATCTTGTTTCTCCTGGAGCTGTGTCTTCACCTGGCCTAGCTCCTCCTCGGCCTCCGCCAGTTTCTGCTTCAGTCTAGAGACTTCGGCAGTATGCGAGGCCGCGGCCAACAGCGATGCCTGCGCATACATTTCAGACAAATTTAGTTAGTTTCCTGCAATAGGGGATTGATCCTCTGTCTGATTTTTCTTTTCGAACACCGGACAGTGTCTCAGGGGCTACTGTCTATATTGGGATTTTCTCCTTTTTTGCGCTGCTTACCTCAAAACCAGTTAACAGGCTGCTGTAGGCTTCGGTTAGTCCGCTTTTGGCAGACTGAACCCTTTAAATTACCATGCCCATAAGGACACGGTGCTCATCCACAATGGAAGCACCTCGCAGCGCTTCCAGTAGATTATCTTGTGCCCCTGGTTGGACAGGGGTCACCGGGGTAACAGGCTTCTCCCTTCTTCCGAAGGAGGTTGCGTGCCGGATTCCGGAGCAGCCTCGATCTCCGGAATTGAGTCCGGCTGAGGTTCGAACTGAGTTCGGCCCTCCCCACCAGTCTCCATGGGGATTGATTCCCCTTGGTGTCCGGCGATAGGATTTTCACCTTCTGGCGCCTCCTGAGCCTCTCCCCCGCCTGGAACAGTCCTTCGGGACAGCACCTCCGCATCATCCTTGGCCTTGGGGGAGTGAGCGGCTGGTGGCGAATTGCTGGCCATTGCCTTGGAATCCAGCGAGCCTCTTGACAAGGATCGCGGGGAGTTGTTGTGGGCTGGACTACAATAAAACATAACCAATCATCTCAATGCAGTAAGGAGGAGAAACTTTATGGGTGGATACAAGTCTTAGTACTTACGATGCGGCCCGAGGCTTAGCACGGGGGCGTTTCTCCGGACTGTTGTCGACGTCCCATGTGGAGTTATCCGCAAGGGAGCCCTTCCCCTTCTTGGGAGCCTCCGCCTCCAGAGTTGTGGAGGCCGCCCACTTTTTCCTCCCCCATCAAGGGGAGAGTCGCTTTCCTCCTCCTCATCCCCACCGTTTTCGGCGGCAGGGGAACGGGTCTTGTCTTCGGACGTCACGTCCAAAGTGCCCTTGCGGCGGGGGCCACTCCGGACCCCCTTGGCCTTTCCCGCGGACTTCTTTTCTGGTGCCTTGTAAGGCGCCGGCTCCAGCATCTTTGCTAAGCGCGGGATGATTGGTTTTTCAGGCAGGGGAGCCAGACACCGGATCTGCTTCGCCTTCTTCAACAAGTACTAAAAAAGCAATGATAATAAAAGCTTAGATATCACCCTTGAAACAAGCAAGTAGGGGATGTGTTGAAAATAATATACCTCATTGGGAAGGTGATTTATATCGTGACCACGGTCTGAATCCGTGGCCGGCTGTATCTCGTTGCCCTTGAAGAGCAATTTCCAGGCATCTTCGTGAGCTGTTTCGAAGACCCTCTCCAAGGTGTGGTGCTTTTTCAGGTTGAAATCCCATAGAGGGCGGCTTCGGCTCTAGCAGGGGAGGATCCGGCGCACCAGCATCACTTGGATTGCGTCAACAAGCTTGATGTCCCTATCAATCATGCTGTGAATGCGCGTTTGCAGCGCAATCAGCTCGTCTGATGAACACTAGTTTGGGCTCTTCTCGGGAGCGCCGGAGTTGAATATGGCAGCCGCGGCCCAGGTGGCTCCACGGGGTTCAGTGATGTAGAACCATTGTTTCTGCCATTCCTTGACAGACTCCACGAATGTGCCTTTTGGCCAAGAGACATTGGTGAGCTTGCTCACCATAGCGTCCCCCGCACTCTGCATGCTGTCCATCCAACACCTTGGGCTTCACGTTAAAGGTTATGGGCCATAGCCCGAAGTGGGGCTGGATGCGGAGGAAGGCCTCGCACATGACGATGAACGCCGACATATTGAGGAAGGAGTTCGGGGATAGATCATGGAAGTCTATCCCGTAGTAGAACATTATCCTACGGACGAAGGGGTGGAGTGGAAACCCAAGCCCGCGGAGGAAATGGGGGAGGAACACTACCCTCTCGTCAGGTTTTGGCGTGGAAATGATTTGTCCTTGGGCTGGAAGACGTTGGGCGATTTCCTTCGCCAGGTACCCGGCTACACGAAGCTCGGCGATGTCCTCCTCCTTGACAGAGGAAGCCATCCACTTGCCTTGACCTCCGGATCTGGACATGGTTGAGTGCTTTCTCGAGTGGGGAACATATGAGAACTTGGGCGCTGGAGCTCAAGAGTGGAAAGGCAGGAAGAAGGCATGGGGGAAGAAGGAGGAATCTTATCTCCTTATAATGGCAGTGAATGTTGAACGCCACCCCACTCGCCTCAAAATTTGCCTGCTCCCGAGGGCTATGTAAATGGCACGGTTGGGTTACCTGATACGTCTCCAATGTATCTATAATTTTTAATTGCTCCATGCTATATTATCTACTGTTTTGGACTATATTGGGCTTTATTTTCCACTTTTATATTATTTTTGGGACTAACATATTAACCGGAGGCCCAGCCCAGAATTGCTGGGTTTTTTTGCCTATTTCAGTGTTTCGGAGAAACAGAATATCAAACGGAGTCCAAACGGAATAAAATCTTTGGGAATGTGATTTTCTCACCGAACGTGATACAGGAGACTTGGACCCTCCTCAAAGGAACAAAAGAGGAGGTCACGAGGGTGGGGGGTGCGCCCCCCAGGGCGCGCCCCCTGCCTCGTGGGCCCCTTGGTGCTCCACCGACGTACTTCTTCCTCCTATATATACACACGTAACCCCAAACGATCAGAAGAGGAGCCAAAAACCTAATTCCACCGCCGCAACTTTCTGTATCCACGAGATCCCATCTTGGGGCCTGTTCCGGAGCTCCGCCGGAAGAGGGCCGTCATCACGGATGGCTTCTACATCATCCTTGCCCCTCCGATGAAGTGTGAGTAGTTTACCTCAGACCTTCGGGTCCATACTAGTAGCTAGATGGCTTCTTCTCTCTTTTTGGATCTCAATACAAAGTTCTTCCCCTCTCTTGTGGAGATCTTTTCGATGTAATCTTCTTTTTGCGGTGTGTTTGTTGAGACTGATGAATTGTGGGTTTATGACCAAGTCTATCTATGAATAATATTTGAATCTTCTCTGAATTCATTTATGTATGATTGGTTATCTTTGCAAGTCTCTTCGAATTATCCATTTGATTTGGCCAACTAGATTGGTAGTTCTTGCCATGGGAGAAGTTCTTAGATTTGGGTTCGATCTTGCGGTGTCCTTACCCAGTGACAGAAGGGGCAGCAAGGCACGTATTGTCTCGTTGCCATCGAGGATAACAAGATGGGGTTTATTTCATATTGCATGAATTTATCTCTCTACATCATGTCATCTTGCTTAAGGCGTTACTCTGTTTTTTAACTTAATACTCTAGATGCATGCTGGATAGCAGTCGATGAGTGGAGTAATAGTAGTAGATGCAGAATCGTTTTGATCTACTTGTCACGGACGTGATGCCTATATACATGATCATGCCTAGATATTCTCATAACTATGCTCAATTCTGTCAATTGCTCAACAGTAATTTGTTCACCCACCGTAGAATACTTATGCTCTTGAGAGAAGCCACTAGTGAAACCTATGGCCCCCGGGTCTATTCTCATCATATTAATCTCCATTACTTTAATCTTGCTTTGCTTTTTTTACTTTGCTTTTACTTTTTACTTTGCATCTTTATACCAAAAATACCAAAAATATTATATCTATCAGATCTCACTCTCGTAAGTGACCATGAAGGGATTGACAACCCCTAATCGCATTGGTTGCGAGTAGCTATCGTTTTGTGCAGGTACGAGGGACTTGAGCGTGGCCTCCTACTAGATTGATACCTTGGTTCTCAAAAACCGTGGGAAATACTTACGCTACTCTGCTGCATCATCCCTTCCTCTTCGGGGAAAACGAACGCAAGCTCAAGATGTAGCAAGAAGGATGTAACATCCCAAAATCCTAAATTTTGGAATGTTATAATAAATAGATAGATTTGATTGATTGTTTGATTGATTTACTGAAAGTGAGTGAATTCGAAACTTTTTGAAAGTTAAATGAGAGGGAATAAAAGGACTTTCCCAAACTTTCATATTTGCTTTCTGATCTCCATGAATTCAAATTCTTTTCAAATACAAAACCCTTGAGCGAAGATGATATGACTTCTTCCATTTAAATTAAGTGAAAGGGTATTTGAAAATAATTGAATTTCATTTGGAAATATTTCAATTCTGAAACTTTATGCAGCTCAATGATTTTCACGAGCAAAGATAAAAGGACTTCTTCAAATTATGAAATATGAGTTGGGAGTTTCAAGGATCAAATTCAAACTCCATTTGGAATTATTTTCAATTTGGAGTTATTTGAGTTTTACTCAGATTATTTTTCTCCAAAAATAAAATACATGGAAAATAGGGTAACATGATTCCCTACAATAGAAAATTGGAGAAAAATTAATTTTAAATCATTTTGGTATTTTTAAAATGTTTTTTATTGGATTTTATTAGACCAGTAGCACTCTTTGATTTATCTGAATTTGTCTGGATTTTATTTGAAGTTATAAAAATGTTCATGTCATAGAGAATCTTTTTCTGAAAATTTTGATATATTACACGCCTATGTAATATTTCTATTTCTTTTGTTTTATTTATTTTGTTTGTCCGAAAAAATATACTTCTGGACCGACCGAACCGGGCCGGCCCATCCAGCCAGGCCACGGCCCAGCTAGCCCAACGGCCCATCCCGCTCGTCCCCGAGCTCGGGCAGGTCTCCGCCTCCTGCCCGACACTGCCGCCGCCGCCGCCGTGAACTCCGCGGAGTCCACCGCCGCCCCCGCCTTGCACTCCACGCCACCGCCTCGCCTCCCTTCTATAAATGGCGCCCCTGGACCGCGCCACTTCCGTTTTCCCCGAAGCCGCCGGTCCTCGTCCCCCATTGCGCCGCCACCGCTGCCAGATACGCCGCCGCCGCTGCTGCTAAGGCCGCGCCGCCTCCGCCGGTCCTCTGCTGCGCCGCCGCGCCGCCACTGCC
>NC_041390.1:231431770-231472360 GCF_002162155.2 Triticum dicoccoides
CGCCTCTCGCCCCGCGCCGCCTCCTGCCGCTGCTGTCGCCTCACCGGAACCACCGCGCCGCCTCGCCTCGCTGTCGCCGGAGTTAACCGCCGCCGCCGCCGGTTTTCTAAGAAAAATCGCCCCGACCAGTAAAACCGTTGCTCGGTTCGATTCGGTTCTTTTGAATAAAACCGGTTTTTCTTAATAACCTAGTTAACTAGTGAACGTTCATTGTTTTAGTCTTCACAGCGAACGTTTTCGTCATATAAACTTCTGTAGCGAACGTTCGCTATTTAGTATTTTTTTTTCTTTTCTTTTAATTTCGGCCAGGGACCTATCTGTGATGATTTTCTTTACAAATTAGTCCCTGTTCTTCAAACGGTCATAACTTTTTGCTCGTTAGTCCAAATCCAACGAAACCAACGCCACGTCTTCGTTATGATCCCCTCTATCCAGTAATCCAAGTCAAACATGTTTTTGAAAGTTTTAAAATTTGAATTAGATCAGATTTGAATTCAAACTCCGTTTGATCATAACTTGAGTTTCGTAGCTCTGTTTGAGTTGATTCTTTGTGCAAATCGAAGCTCTTGACCTAAACTTTCTGATAAGGCCAAATTCACATAATTTTTGGTACTGTTAGAAATTGTTTTATGTTGCAAGAGTTATTTGCTTGGTTTTGAAGTTTTCCGAATCGTCTTCTTCGTTCTTTATGATACTTTGAGTGATTGCTTATGTGTGGTTGCTATTGCTTGCTTACGATAGATTGACCAGAGTGTGACGAGTAGAACTATCAAGAGTTTTGAGTGCGAATCATCTTCATCAACATTGCAGGCAAGTAACACTTTGATCATACCTTTTCTACTACCCAGTTTTATTGCATTAGATCAATCCTCACACATTGCATGATTAGGATCTAATTAAATTGTGGGATGGGAAGTAGATGAGGTAGTACCTATTACCTGTTTATTTTCAAACCTTCGGGAGTTACTTCTACATTTGCTCATTATGCCATGCTATGCTAGTAGATGTGGATTGGGTGAGTGAAATCCATGACAGATGTGAGATTGTTAATTAATGGTTTATCTAAGGTGGCAACTTAAACACACATCTGGGTGGATTGAGGCACCTGGGTATTCCAGGACTTGCCTGTTTTCTTTTGGACCGCCACCCAGGCTCAAAGGGATCATGAGACTATTCATACTAGAAACTTCCATGTGCATCCACAAGCTATTATGGGCTCTAGCATAGTTGACTAAGTTGTGCGAACTCTTACAGTGGTAGACTAGCAGATGTAGGGGATGTAGGTGGTACGGTCTACCCGATTGTAAGGTGCTAGCGCTTCTGAAAGACTATGTCTTGGTCATCCATCTTCTCAAACACCATGTAGTGCGAGAAACCAAACGGAGGCGACCGAGTCTTGTGGGGAAAAGTGCGCAAACCTCTACAGAGTGTAATAAACTAATCATGATTAGCCGTGTCTCCGGTTATGGACATCTTGAGTATTTAGTACTTGGATTTTCATGTGAATCTCAACATGTTACTCTAAATTAATTTTGTTGGGTTTTAATGATGATGCTTAATTGGAATTGAGAATGCTGTCAACCATTCTCAATGTTCAACAACCACCATGATAGTTAAATAAAATTTATTCCTTTGTAGTAGGGAAAAATTGGCTTTTCGCAAAAACTTTATAACCATAGAGCTTTTCCACCAGCCAAATATGCATGTAGTGATAGCCATTGTTCATCATTCTCTATGGTGTGAATTTGCCAGTACATTCAATGTACTGACCCTTTGTGGCTGTAACGTCTCATGTTGCAGGAATCTTATGACGAGTAAGTGATACGTTAGGGTTATGATTTCTACACTCAACTTTGTCGTTGGTGGTGATGGGAATCCACAACCTTGTTACTTCCGCTATTTTGGATTGAGGTAATAGTATTTACGTTACTTTTACATGTGATTTGCCTCTGTTATAAATCTTCGAGTACTGTGTGTGTCAGCATACCGATCCAGGGATGACACTTAAGCACAGAGACTTGATCCATTCGGGTTGGGTCGCTACAAGATGGTATCAGAGCACATGTTGACTGTAGGACGTGACCCTAGAAACTGGCAAGCCCATAGCAAAGATTTTTCTCTACAACTTTTCCTTTCAAAAAGATCTTTTACCTCTCTTCTCTTCTAAGCTTATTCAAAAATTCCCTTTAGTGAGACCATACCCCTTTCCCTTTTTGACCACACGAAGATTCGAATGATGAGACCACTCCAAGAAGTACAAGATATCGTACAACTGAGACCATTCGGAATGAAGAGGATTTCACCATACATTATAATAATGGAAACTGCAACGGTTGAAGACTCCAAAGACTAGGAGAATTTGAAGGCTCTGTAGAATTTCCAGATTTAGTATGACCTAGGAAGGCTATCCTTATGGAACTTGGCAGACTAAGGAAGCCATCAATACCTGAGATCAAGGTGTATCGAAGGAAGACCGGAGCATGTAGAGTTAAAAAACTCAAAGTTTTGTCAAAGAAAACCCTAAGGCAGGAGATATCAACTATGGAATGATAGCTCATGGGAATGACAAGAGCAGAAACACGGTTATCCGTGATGTCATCACCCGCTGATGCTATTGTCACCGTGCTGAGTTAAGGATGCATTTATTCAGAATGGATTTGATGGAAGAAGGCTGATGGAGCACCTATTAGTAAGATGAAGTTTTAACCTTAGCCGGTGTATCACCATGATCTGGAGTGTTACATCAAGAAGTTAAGATGGAGCTACAAGAAGCCGTATTTTGACAAGGAGCATTTCATGAAGAACTTAGGACCCAGAAGTTGAAGTAGCCAAGCTGGAGGAGCTACAACCTCGAGATACCGGAGATTTGTCAGGAACTGATGGATAGTATGACCATGGCTCATGCCAAGGATGTTGAAACCCAGAAGTTTGTAATGCAACTCCAAAATATTCAAGGATGTCACCAGAGACTTTGCTACATCAGAGATGAGCTGGCAAAAGGACTTCAGAAAGACAAGTATGACCGGAAGAAGCCATTGGAGGCATGAACAAGACTCGAAGAGTTATACGACCTTGAAGATTTATTAACCTTTAGAAGACCAAAGCCCTTTCATATGCCTACGTTAGATGCGACGTTTGTGAGCTGTCATTTGTTTGATGTTTTTCCCGACAGCCACAAATAAAAATCTATCTTTTCAAAAACTTTTGTTTGTGTTGTGTGTATCCCTCTCTATCTCTCTTATCTCACCCCATAACCCGTTGACCCAATAGATGATGAATGGAGATGAGCTTGTATTTTCTGGACCGATGCGTCAGTTGGAGACAGACCGATGGATTCAGAACATGGAGGATCACATGGAGAATAACCCTATAGTTGGAAAAGATAAGATCCAGCATGCTCTTCAGTGCTTTGAAATAGGTGCTGCTACTTGGTGGAGGATGTACCAAACCATCAATGGATGGCAAGGAGTAACCACTTGGAAAGAATTTAAGTTGACTTTGCCAAAGTCTCAGTTTGTGTCCCAGAAGTTGAAGCCTTATGGAAAGGATATGAAGAAACCTTGTGCATGCAAGTTTGTGGAGAAATAGGACACACCCATAAAGAACACAAGGATGAATGCCCTAATTGTGAAGGAAGTCACCCAGTTGAAGAATGACCAACTAGGCAGATCACTTGTTTCTTGTGTGAAGGGACTACCCACTATCCTGCTCAGTGTCACATTTACCCCATGGTACGAAGGACCGTACATCAGAAGAAAGAAGTAAATAAAGGAGCCCTTATGGAAATTTTAGAAGAACCCGTGATGAAGGAAGATGTGGAGGACACACCTAAAGAAGACCCGAGTAAACCCTTCACTAAGTCTTGCTATTCATGTTGAGAAGAAGGACACATCTCCCAAAATTGTTTGAATGGGGATCTAGTAGAATTCCCGACAGAGGAAGTAGAATATGACCCACAGGAAATAGAAGCCCTGATTGGAATGGAAAAGTCCAGGAAGAGAAGTAGATTGGATTCCAGGAAGTACCTGAGTCATATCACCTGTTACAGGTGCAAGGAGTTAGGGCACTACCTCAACAGTTGCCCAAAAAGGAAACCTCGAGACTTGTCAGAAGTAATATGTTTTAGTTGTAATGGAGCAAGGCACTTTTCCAGAGAATGCCCTAAGGAAAAGGAAACTTGTGCTAGATAGTTGAGTTTGCAACAAAAGAAATGGAGTAGTAGAAGTGAGAACATTTTCTTTTATATTGAGGTGTTGAGTTGAGACATGTAATGGAAAAGCAAGAGATTGTAATCATTGGAGAATCAATAAAGTTAGCATCGTTGGTAAAGTTTTGGGTTTTATGAGTTGTTACTCTATGAAGAAGGATTTTGACCATTTTGAGGATATGAGAAATATGGTCTATGGAAGATTTGTGCATTTTAAGGGTGGTAGTACCCTGTAAGAACCGTTGACCCCTGGAAAAGATAAGGATACTCCACTGAGTGGATTTCAGACAAAATGAATATGAGTTTTATCTCGATATGTGTGATACCCCAAGAGTATGTGGGATGAAGTTGGAGACCGTCAGTTGTTTGGACCAAATGTGATCAAGGAGTCAAAAGAGAATGTTAAGTTGATTCGAGATAGACTGAAGGTAGCTCAGTCCAGACAGAAGAGTTATGCAGACTTAAAAACGCAAGGAGGTAGTCTATGAAATTGGAGATAGAGCATGTTTTCATGTGTTCCCTCTGCGAGGAGTTAAACAATCTATAGTTAAGGGAAAGTTAGCCCCGAGATTTGTAGGACCATACCGAGTTTTGGAGCGTATGGGAGAAGTGGCCAACAAGTTGGAGTCACCCGAAGGACTGTCAGGAGTTCATGATGTGTTTCACATTTCCCAGTTGAAGAAGTGCCATGCAGAGATGGGCAATATTCCCTTGTAAGGACGCTTGACCCTGGAAAGGATAATGATGTTCCATGAAGTGGAGTATGGACTTCATAAGTATAAGTTTTTAACTCGGTATGTGGGATATTCCACGAGGATGAAGAGATGAATTACTATTGGATATAAAGGAGGTATGATGTTGGAAATATGGATCAATGGAAACTCCATGATGAGTCTGACAAATCATGTCCTAGTTTGGTGCCAATAGAAGGAAGGAAGACAATACAATTAGATGGATTTAAGAATACTAGGAAGTTGGAAGTGGGAATAATGATCAGTTGCCCAATGATAAGTTCAAGGACTACAAGTGATGATATGGGCCATAACTCACATGCCCCAGGACCTACCAAGAAGCAAGCACATTTATGCTGAAGAACCCCGGAGGAAGATACGACGTTTATCGATAGACGATCTTATAGGAATTACGCAAAACCCGAGAGTTGTGGAGGAACGACAGATGGTTGTTTGGCTTGCAGAATCTATGGATTTATCCGAACTTCGTTCATCGACAAGAGAAATTCTACAATGCTTGTGAGGATGACCGAGTGTTAGTATGCGAGATTCGCTAAACCATATACAGGGTAATGATTTGGGTGCGAGATGGATTGATCACCGTACCGACTTACTCTTATTATTCGCCTTGCTATATGGGATGGTAAATCTGAGTGACTTACCTATAGAAGAGAGACGACGATCAAAACCCAGTTTAAACCTTAGATTGGTATAACAATTTTTCCCTTGTACACGGCAGCTTTTTGCCAACCATAGGTTATACGGTGAGGTTTAACCCAGACCCATTTCCTGTAGGAGAAACCATAAATTGTTGAACACCATGAGATATCGATAGTTGTTTCGTTTTGGCGCCCGACCCATCAGCTAAGAAGACCCAATATCAGAATAACCTTACCTAGATGAAAGATAGAAGAATTGAGGAAAAGGTTATGCCACTACCGGAAGAGCTCAGAGAAGGAATTTTCTCGAGGATCTAAGAAGACCGACACTGTCAAGAATAAGGATGGAGTATATGAGTTTTGATGGAACAGTAACCATGCTTCTAAGGGTGGTAGCACCCTAGACCCCTGTGATGATTGATGGATTTTGAGGAGACCCCCAAACCCTAACCAATTTCTTTCTAGCCTCTCCGAATCTCGAGGACGAGATTCACTTTAAGGGTGGTAGGTTTGTAATATCCCAAAATTCTAAATTTTGGAATGTTACAATAAATAGATAGATTTGATTGATTGTTTGATTGATTGACTGAAAGTGAGTGAATTCGAAACTTTTTGAAAGTTAAATAAGAGGGAATAAAAGGACTTTCCCAAACTTTCATATTTGCTTTCTGATCTCCATGAATTTAAATTCTTTTCAAATACAAAACCCTTGAGCGAAGATGATATGACTTATTCCATTTAAATTAAATGAAAGGGTATTTGAAAATAATTGAATTTCATTTGGAAACATTTCAATTCTGAAACTTTATGCAGCTCAATGATTTTCACGAGCAAAGATAAAAGGACTTCTTCAAATTATGAAATATGAGTTGGGAGTTTCAAGGATCAAATTCAAACTCCATTTGAAATTATTTTCAATTTGGAGTTATTTGAGTTTTACTCAGATTATTTTTCTCCAAAAATAAAATACATGGAAAATAGGGTAACATGATTCCCTACAATAGAAAATTGGAGAAAAATTAATTTGAAATCATTTTGGTATTTTTTAAAATGGTTTTTATTGGATTTTATTAGACCAGTAGCACTCTTTGATTTATCTGAATTTGTGTGGATTTTATTTGAAGTTATAAAAATGTTCATGTCGTAGAGAATCTTTTTCTGAAAATTTTGATATATTACACGCCTATGTAATATTTCTATTTCTTTTGTTTTATTTGTTTTGTTTGTCTGAAAAAATATACTTCTGGACCGACCGAACCGGGCCGGCCCATCCAGCCAGGCCACGGCCCAGCCGGCCCAACGGCCCATCCCGCTCGTCCCCGAGCTCGGGCAGGTCTCCGCCTCCTGCCTGACACCGCCGCCGCTGCCGCCGTGAACTCCGCGGAGTCCACCGCCGCCCCCGCCTTGCACTCCACGCCACTGCCTCGCCTCCCTTCTATAAATGGCGCCCCAGGACCGCTCCACTTCCGTTTTCCCCGAAGCCGCCGGTCCTCGTCCCCTGCGCCGCCTCCGATGCCAGATACGCCGCCACCGCCGCTGCTGCTAAGGCCGCGCCGCCTCCGCCGGTCCTCTGCTGCGCCGCCGCGCCGCCACTGCCGCACCGCAGCCCCGCCGCCTCTCGCCCTGCGCCGCCTCCTGCCGCTGCTGTCGCCTCACCGGAACCACCCCGCCGCCTCGCCTCGCTTTCGCCGGAGTTAACCGCCGCTGCCGCCGGTTTTCTAAGAAAAACCGCCCCGACCGGTAAAACTGTTGCCCGGTTCGATTCGGTTCTTTTGAATAAAACTGGTTTTTCTTAATAACCTAGGTAAGTAGTGAACGTTCATTGTTTCAGTCTTCGCAGCGAATGTTTTCGTCATATAAACTTCTGTAGCGAACGTTCGCTATTTAGTATTTTTTTTCTTTTCTTTTAATTTCGGCCAGGGACCTATCTGTGATGATTTTCTTTACAAATTAGTCCATGTTCTTCAAACGGTCATAACTTTTTGCTCGTTACTCCAAATCCAACGAAACCAACGCCCACGTCTTCGTTATGATCCCCTCTATCCAGTAATCCAAGTCAAACATGTTTTTGAAAGTTTTAAATTTTGAATTAGATCAGATTTGAATTCAAACTCCGTTTGATCATAACTTGAGTTTCGTAGCTCCGTTTGAGTTGATTCTTTGTGCAAATTGAAGCTCTTGACCTAAACTTTCTGATAAGGCCAAATTCACATAATTTTTGGTACTGTTAGAAATTGTTTTATGTTGCAAGAGTTATTTGCTTGGTTTTGAAGTTTTTCGAATCGTCTTCTTCGTTCTTTCTGATACTTTGAGTGATTGCTTATGTGTGGTTGCTATTGCTTGCTTATGATAGATTGACCAGAGTGTGACGAGTAGAACTATCAAGAGTTTTGAGTGCGAATCATCTTCATCAACATTGCAGGCAAGTAACACTTTGATCATACCTTTTCTACTACCCAGTTTTATTGCATTAGATCAATCCTCACACATTGCATGATTAGGATCTAATTAAATTGTGGGATGGGAAGTAGATGAGGTAGTACCTATTACCTATTTATTTTCAAACCTTTGGGAGTTACTTCTATGTTTTCTCATTATTCCATGTTATGCTAGTAGACGTGGATTGGGTGAGTGAAATCCATGACAGATGTGAGATTGTTAATTAATGGTTTATCTAAGGTGGCAACTTAAACACACATCTGGGTGGATCGAGGCACCTGGGTATTCCAGGACTTGCCTGTTTTCTTTTGGACCGCCACCCAGGCTCAAAGGGATCATGAGACTATTCATAGTAGAAACTTCCGTGTGTAGCCACAAACTATTATGGGCTCTAGCATAGTTGACTAAGTTGTGCGAACTCTTACAGTGGTAGACTAGCAGATGTAGGGGATGTAGGTGGTACGGTCTACCCGATCATAAGGTGCTAGCGCTTCTGAAAGACTATGTCTCGGTCATCCGTCTTCTCAAACACCATCTAGTGCGAGAAACCAAACGGAGGCGATCGAGTCTTGTGGGGAAAAGTGCGCAAACCTCTGCAGAGTGTAATAAACTAATCATGATTAGCCGTGTTCCCGGTTATGGACATCTTGAGTATCTAGTACTTGGATTTTCACGTGAATCTCAACATGTTACTCTAAATAAATTTTGTTGGGTTTTAATGATGATGCTTAATTGGGATTGATAATGCTGTCAACCATTCTCAATGTTCAACAACCACCATGATAGTTAAATAAAATTTATTCCTTTGTAGTAGGGAAAAATTGGCTTTTCGCAAAAACTTTATAACCATAGAGCTTTTCCACCAGCCAAATATGCATGTAGTGATATCCATTGTTCATCATTCTCTATGGTGTGAATTTGCCAGTACATTCAATGTACTGATCCTTTGTGGCTGCAACGTCTCATGTTGCAGGAATCTTACGACGAGTAAGTGATACGTTAGGGTTATGACTTCTACACTCAACTTTGTCGTTGGTGTTGATGGGAATCCACAACCTTGTTACTTCCGCTATTTTGGATTGAGGTAATAGTATTTATGTTACTTTTACATGTGATTTACCTCTATTATAAATCCTCGAGTATTGTGTGTGTCAGCATACCAATCCAGGGATGACACTTAAGCACAGAGACTTCATCCATTCGGGTCGGGTCGCTACAAAGGATTTCTGGCGCCGTTGCCGGGGAGTCTACGCAAAAAGTCAACATACCAAGTACCCATAACAATCCCTATCTCTCGCATTACATTATTTGCCATTTGCCTCTCCTTTTCCTCTCCCCCCAATTCACCCTTGCCATTTTATTCGCCCTCTCTCTCTCTATCCTCCCTCTCTATTTGCCTCTTTTGCCCGCTTGCTTTTTGTTTGCCCGTGTGTTAGATTGCTTGTTTGTCGCGATGGCTCAAGATACTACCAAATTGTGTGACTTCACCAATACCAATAATAATGATTTCCTTAGCACTCCGATTGCTCCTCTTACCGATGCTGAATCTTGTGAAATTAATACTGCTTTGTTGAATCTTGTTATGAAAGATCAATTCGCCGACCTTCCTAGTGAAGATGCCGCTACCCCTCTGAATAGCTTCGTTGATTTATGTGATATGCAAAAGAAAAAAGATGTCAATAATGATATCGTTAAATTGAAGCTATTCCCTTTTTCGCTTAGAGATCGTGCTAAATCTTGGTTTTCGTCTTTGCCTAAGAATAGTATTGATTCATGGAACAAGTGCAAAGATTCTTTTATCTCTTGGTATTTTCCTCCCTCTAAGATTATCTCTCTTAGAAACGATATTATGAACTTTAAACAACTTTATCATGAACAAGTTGCACAAGCTTGGGAGAGAATGAAATTAATGATACGTAATTGCCCTACTCATGGTTTGAATTTGTGGATGATCATACAAATTTTTTATGCTGGATTGAATTTTGCTTCTAGAAATCTTTTAGATTCGACCGCGGGAGGCCCTTTTATGAAAATCACTTTAGGAGATGCTACTAAACTCTTAGATAATATTATGGTTAATTATTCTCAATGGCATACTGAAAGATCTTCTAATAAAAAAGTGCATGCGATAGAAGAAATCAATATGTTGAGCGGAAAGATGGATGAACTTATGAAATTATTTGCTACTAAGAGTGTTTCTTCTGATCCTAATGATATGCCTTTTTCTACTTTGATTGAGAATAACAATGAATCTATGGATGTGAATTTTGTTGGTAGGAATAATTTTGGTAACAACGCTTATGGAGGGAATTTTAATCCTAGGCCATATCCAAGCAATGCTTCTAATAATTATGGAAATTCCTACAACAACTCTTATGGAAATTATAATAAGATGCCCTGTGAATTTGAGAATAGTGTTAAAGAGTTTATGAATTCAGAAAAGAATTTTAATGCTTTGCTTGAGGAGAAATTGCTTAAAGTTGATGATTTGGCTAGAAACGTGGATAGAATTTCTCTTGAGGTTGATTCTTTAAAGCTTAGATCTATTCCTCCTATGCATGATATCAATGAGTCTCTCAAAGCCATGAGAATTTCCATTGATGAGTGCAAGGAAAGAACCGCTATGATGCGTGCTTCCAAAGATGCCTTTATTAAAGCATGTTCCTCCAATTCCTATGAAAATCAAGATGAAGATCTAAAAGTTATTGATGTGTCCCCTATTAAATCTTTGTTTTGCAATATGAATCTTGATGAAACTGAATATGATCTTCCTTTACCTAGAAGGCGTTCTAAAAATTCGGAGTATTTAGATCTTAATGATGAAATTGATGAAAGTGGGATTGAAAGAAATAAAAATCTCGATGTTGCTAAACCCACTATATTGGATTTCAAGGAATTTAATTATGAAAGTTGCTCCTTAATTGATTGTATTTTCTTGTTGCAATCCGTGCTAAATTCGCCACATGCTTATAGTCAAAATAAAGCCTTCACCGAACATATTGTTGATGCCTTGATGCAATCTTATGAAGAAAAACTTGAGTTGAAAGTTTCTATCCCTAGAAAACTCTATGATGAGTGGGAAAAAACTATTAAAATTAAAATTAAAGATCATGAGTTTTATGCTTTGTGTGATTTGGATGCTAGTGTCTCTACTATTCCCAAGACTTTGTGTGATTTGCTAGATTTCCGTAATTTTGATGATTGCTCTCTAAACTTGCATCTTGCGGATTCCACTATTAAGAAACCTATGGGAAGGATTAATGATGTTCTTATTGTTGCAAATATGAATTATGTGCCCGTAGATTTCATTGTTCTTGATATAGATTGCAATCTTTCTTGCCCTATTATTCTTGGTAGACCTTTCCTTAGAACGGTTGGTGCGATTATTGATATGAAGGAAGGGAATATTAGATTTCAATTTCCATTAAAAAGGGCATGGAACACTTTCCAAGAAAGAAAATAAAATTGCCATATGAAACCATCATGAGAGCCACTTATGGATTGCCTACCGAAGATGGCTATACCTAGATCTATCCTCGCTTTTATGCCTAGTAAGGGGCGTTAAACGATAGCGCTTGTTGGGAGGAAACCCAATTTTATTTTTATTCCTTGCTTTTTGCTCCTGATTAGTACTAAATAAATTATTTAGCCTCTGTTTTGGTTGTGTTTTTTGTGTTATTGTGCCAAGTAGAACCGTTGGGAAGACTTGGGGAAAGTCTTGTTGAACTTGCTGTAAAAAACAGAAACTTTAGCGCTCACGAGAACTGCTGTCATTTTTAGTTGAAGAGTGCTATTTAGTTAATTCTTTTTGCAGATGATTAATAGATAAATTCCTCACGTCCAGAAATTTATATTAGAATTTTTGGGGTTCCAGATATTGCGCTAGCTACAGATTACTACAGACTGTTCTGTTTTTGACAAATTCAGTTTTTCGTGTGTTGTTTGCTTATTTTGATGAATCTATGGATAGTAAAATAGTTTATAATCCATAGAGAAGTTGGGATACAGTATGTTTAACACCAATATAAATAAAGTATGATTTCATTACATTACCTTGAAGTGGTCTTTTTTCTTTCGCTAACGGAGCTCACGAGTTTTCTATTTTGAGTTTTGTGTTGTGAAGTTTTCAAGTTTTGGGTGAATTCTTTTGATGGATCATGGAACAAGGAGTGGCAAGAACCTAAGCTTGGGGATGCCCATGGCACCCCCAATATAATCCAAGGATAAAAAAGTCAAAGCTTGGGGATGCCCCGGAAGGCATCCCCTCTTTCGTCCACTTCCATCGGTAATTTACTTGGAGCTATATTTTCATTCACCAACATGATATGTGTTTTCCTTGGAGCGTCTTGTATTATTTGTGTCTTTGTGTCTTAGTATGCCTCAATCATCCTTGCTTTACACACCTTTTGAGAGAGCCATACATGAATTAAAATTTGATAGAATACTCTTTGTGCTTCACTTATATCTTTTGAGCTAAGTAGTTTTGCTCTATGTGCTTCACTTATATCTTTTGAGCTAAGTAGTTTTGCTCTATGTACTTCACTTATATCTTTTGAGCGTTATAATTTTGCTCTATGTGCTTCACTTAGATATTTTAGAGCACGGTGGTGGATTTGTTTTAAAGAAAGTATTGATCTCTCATGCTTCACTTAAATTATTTTGAGAGTCTCTTAATAGCACGGTAGTTTGCTTAATAATAATTTGCTTGGTATTCAAGATTTGTGGAACTTTCTTTTGAGTGTGTTGAATACTAAGAAAAGATTGAAGCATGATAATTGTTTTGAGATATGGAGGTGATAATATTAAAGTCATGCTAGTTGAGTAGTTGTGAATTTAAAGAATACTTGTGTTGAAGTTTGTGATTCCCGTAGCATGCACGTATGGTGAACCGTTATGTGACGAAGTCGGAGCATGATTTATTTATTGATTGTCTTCCTTATGAGTGGCGGTCGGGGACGAGCGATGGTCTTTTCCTACCAATCTATCCCCTAGGAGCATGCGCATAATACTTTGCTTTGATAACTTCTAGATTTTTGCAATAAGTATATGAGTTCTTTATGACTAATGTTGAGCCCATGGATTATACGCACTCTCACCCTTCCAC
Source organism: Triticum dicoccoides (assembly GCF_002162155.2). Taxonomy (NCBI): domain Eukaryota; kingdom Viridiplantae; phylum Streptophyta; class Magnoliopsida; order Poales; family Poaceae; genus Triticum; species Triticum dicoccoides. Next base: position 231,444,911 of record NC_041390.1, read on the forward strand.
CTTTGCTAGGCTCTCTAATACCACGCACCTTTCGCCGGTATCATACACATACCATATACCTTCCTCAAAACAGCCACCATACCTACCTATTATGGCATTTCCATAGCCATTCTGAGATATATTGCCATGCAACTTTCCACCATCTAGTTTGTCATGACACATTCATCATTGTCATATTGCTTAGCATGATCATGTAGTTGACATAGTATTTGTGGAAAAGCCACCGTTCATAATTTTTCATACTTGTCACTCTTGATTCATTGCATATCCCCGTACACCGCCGGAGGCATCCATATAGAGTCATACTTTGTTTTAGAATCGAGTTGTAATCATTGAGTTGTAAATAAATAAAAGTGTGATGATCATCATTCAATAGAGCATTGTCCCAAAAAAAAGAGAAAGGCCAAAGAAAAAAAAAAGAAGGCCGAAAAAAAATAAAAAAAATAAAAAGGGGCAATGCTACTATCTTTTTTTCCACACTTGTGCTTTAAAGTAGCACCATGCTATAGCGAGTCTCATATATTGTGCTTCAAAGTAGCACCATGTCTTCATATAGAGAGTCTCATATGTTGTCACTTTCATATACTATTGGGAATTTTACATTATAGAACTTGGCTTGTATATTCCAATGATGGGCCTCCTCAAGTGCCCTAGGTCTTCGTGAGCAAGCAAGTTGGATGCACACCCACTATTTTATTTTGTTGAGCTTTCATACATTTATAGCTCTAGTGCATCCGTTGCATGGCAATCCCAACTCACTCACATTGATATCTATTGATAGGCATCTCCATAGCCCGTTGATACGCCTAGTTGATGTGAGACTATCTTCCCCTCCTTTTTGTCTTCTCCACAACCACCATTCTATTCTACCTATAGTGCTATATCCATGGCTCATGCTCATGTATTGCGTGAAGATTGAAAAAGTTTTGAAAAAGTTGGAGTATGAAACAATTGTTTGGCATGTCATCGGGGTTGTGCATGATTTAAATACTTTGTGTGGTGAAGATGGAGCATAGCCAGACTATATGATTTTGTAGGGATAACTTTATTTGGCCATGTTATTTTGAGAAGACATAATTGCTTTATTAGTATGCTTGAAGTATTATTATTTTTATGTCAATATAAAATTTTTGTCTTGAATCTTTCTAATATGAATATTCATGCCACAATTAAGAAGATTTGCATTGAAATTATGCCAAGTAGCACTCCGCATCAAAAATTCTCTTTTTATCATTTACCTACTCGAGGACAAGCAGGAATTAAGCTTGGGGATGCCTGATACGTCTCCAATGTATCTATAATTTTTGATTGCTCCATGCTATATTATCTGCTGTTTCGGACAATATTGGGCTTTATTTTCCACTTTTATATTATTTTTGGGACTAACCTATTAACCGGAGGCCCAACCCAGAATTGTTGTTTTTTTGCCTATTTCAGTGTTTCGGAGAAACAGAATATCAAACGGAGTCCAAACAGAATAAAATCTTCGGGAATGTGATTTTCTCACCGAACGTGATCCAGGAGACTTGGACCCTCCTCCAAGGAACAAAAGAGGAGGTCACGAGGGGCCCACGAGGTGCGCCCCCCTGCCTCGTGGGCCCCTCGATGCTCCAGCGACATACTTCTTCCTCCTATATATACACACGTACCCCCAAACGATTAGAAGAGGAGCCAAAAACCTAATTCCACGACCGGAACTTTCTGTATCCACGAGATCCCATCTTGGGGCCTGTTCTGGAGCTCCGCCGGAAGAGGGCCGTCATCACGGAGGGCTTCTACATCATCCTTTCCCCTCCGATGAAGTGTGAGTAGTTTACCTCAGTCCTTCGGGTCCATAGTTAGTAGCTAGATGGATTCTTCTCTCTTTTTGGATCTCAATACAAAGTTCTCCCCCTCTCTTGTGGAGATCTTTTCGATGTAATCTTCTTTTTGCGGTGTGTTTGTTGAGACCGATGAATTGTGGGTTTATGACCAAGTCTATCTATGAATAATATTTGAATCTTCTCTGAATTCTTTTATGTATGATTGGTTATCTTTGCAAGTCTCTTCGAATTATCCATTTGATTTGGCCAACTAGATTGGTAGTTCTTGCCATGGGAGAAGTGCTTAGATTCGGGTTCGATCTTGCGGTGTCCTTACCCAGTGACAGAAGGGGCAGCAAGGCACGTATTGTCTCGTTGCCATCGAGGATAACAAGATAGGGTTTATTTCATATTGCATGAATTTATCTCTCTGCATCATGTCATCTTGCTTAAGGCGCTACTCTATTTTTTAACTTAATACTCTAGATGCATGCTGGATAGCGGTCGATGAGTGGAGTAATAGTACTAGATGCAGAATCGTTTTGATCTACTTGTCACGGACGTGATGCCTATATACATGATAATGCCTAGATATTCTCATAACTATGCTCAGTTCTGTCAATTGCTCAACAGTAATTTGTTCCCCCATCGTAGAATACTTATTCTCTTGAGAGAAGCCACTAGTGAAACCTATGGCCCCCGGGTCTATTCTCATCATATCAATCTCCATTAATTTAATCTTCCTTTGCTTTTTTACTTTGCTTTTACTTTTTACTTTGCATCTTTATACCAAAAATACCAAAAATATTATATCTATCAGGTCTCACTCTCGTAAGTGACCGTGAAGGGATTGACAACCCCTAATCGCGTTGGTTGCGAGTAGCTATCGTTTTGTGCAGGTACGAGGGACTTGAGCGTGGCCTCCTACTGGATTGATACCTTGGTTCTCAAAAACTGAGGGAAATACTTACGCTACTCTATTGCATCATCCCTTCCTCTTCGGGGAAAACCAACGCAAGCTCAAGACGTAGCATTACCCACGCCCGTATTGATGAGAATCCTTCATAAGGGGACACGATCTCTGCTTTGACAAGACGTGTCAATGGCAACCGCATCTTGAAACATGGAGCGACACGCAAAAACGATTCGAAATTATGACCAGATGGACGTGATGTCATGTTGTAAAAGTTGTCAGCGGATTGGACTCGTGTATTATGGTCCGGACACGATCAATTCGTCGGAAGAACATTTTAGAGTTCGGAAGGAGGAACCCGCCTTGCAATGCCGAAGACAGCACTATGCGCCGGATACCTTGTCATTGAAGCCAGGTTCAGGGGCTACTGAGGGAGTCCTGGACTAAGGGGTCCTTGGGCATCCGGCCTGTTGGCCATGGGCCGGACTGATGGGCTGTGAAGATACAAAGACCGAAGACTGCACCCGTGTCTGAATGGGACTCTCCTGGGTGTGGAAGGCAAGCTTGGCGACCGGATATGTAGATTTGCTTCTTTGTAAACGACCTCGTGTAACCCTAGATCCTTCCGGTGTCTATATAAACCGGAGGACTTAGTTCGGACAGGGTACTCATTATCATAGCCATACAAGCTAGACCTCTAGGGTTTTAGCCATTACGATCTCGAGGTAGATCAACTCTTGTAATACTCGTATTCATTAATATCAAACAAGAAGGACATAGGGTATTACCTCCATAGAGAGGGCCCGAACCTGGGTAAACATCGTGTCCCTTGTCTCCTGTTACCATCGACCTTAGACGCACAGTTCGGGACCCCCTACCCGAGATCCGCCGGTTTTGACACCGACAATGTGCAAGGTACTCGACCAATTCATCGCCTGAAGACGAAGGAACTCGAGTGCAGTACAGCCGTGGAGTAGGTGCTCAATGTCATCCTTTGGGATGCGGACAGCGACGAGCTCAAGCTGCTTCAGTCGTGGTAGAAAAAGAGCAGGCGCGTTATTACGGGGGGGGGGGATGGCAGTTTATGAACTTGGTGAGGCTTACCGTGGCCGCGAAGCGGAGCGCGGATGTTGGCAGTAAGTGCATATGCCCATCATTATAACTGAGCTTCTCGAGCTGATCTATGGCGGGGGACCCGAACCACTTGTCAAGATTGGCTCGGTCCTTGCCATTGGAATGAAACTTGCCTGTGATAAGGCCTTTGATTGGGCCATGGTGACTGTCGAGGATCTGGCAGAACGCATCCAAGCTTTGGCGAAAGCCATGGCAGAGCTTGTGGTCGTCGAGGAGGTCAATAGGGGTGAGGAGCCATAGGGGGCGCCACCGCCGGGAAAGGGCAACTGTCCTCGCCCGATATTTGATTGGGAGGAGGGATATGATGACTATCAACATATCATCGGGGAGGTTGTTGATGAAGTCTAGGCCTGTTGGAGTCGCTTGCGGTTCTTTCTCGACCTGCCTCCGCTTGTTGGCAGCCTCGTTCTCCACCTCGTCGGCAGGGATGGAAACCTCTTTCTCCACATTCACGCCGTGCTCTGGTACTTCAGCAGCCCCGGCATCGCCACCCCCTCTGATGGGGCGCTTGGGCGGCATCCTCGTACACTGGCGGCTTTGAGGACTCAGAGCGACATCGAGGATGCGGGCGGAGAGAGAGGAATTGTGTGTGTGGCGAGGATGGGGGGGTGCGGCCGCTTGTCGCCGCCATTAATATAGACCAGTGGGAGCGAGGCGGGCGGCGGTCCAAGGCTGTCTTGCTTCCCGGTGAGAACGACTACTTAATCTCTAGTATGAATGAAATCTATGCTTAATTACTGAATTTTAGTTGCAAAAAATAGATAGTGCTATTGATTTTTAGCTGCATATTTTGACAAATCGCAATGTCTCTTGGCTTAGCGCCGAAGTTTGGATTTAATTTGCATACCGTAATATGAACCGTTTGCATTGAAGAGATGCACAGATCTTGCGTTGAACAGCTTGACAGCTTGTACACTTCCCGGTGAGCCTGCGCACCGGACTGCGCTCGCACTCCTCCCGTTCAGTCAAGCAGCTATCCACACGGCACCTCCTATAGCCATTAAAACCAAGACACGTGGCGTCACATGAATGATTAACAGAACACACATAGTTTGAATAATACAAACGTTCGAGATATTAAAGTGGCAGCTATTTTTTCAAAATGCCTTTGTTGGCTGTCATTATTCGAGTGCGCCTTCTCTCAAAATGGACAAGAAAGCATGCACCCAAGGACACAAATTTGGTTTTTCAACCAATTTATATGAACTGGAGCATATGCATGTAGTTGAAATTTGAATTATGCACATAAATGCATTGAAAACTTAGTTAATGCATAGAAATGTCCAAATGAACCCTGAAAAATCACAAAAATTGAAACAACACTCCTGTTTTCTATGTTGACACGAGAAATTTTTTGAAAGCAATAAGAGGCAATGGATATCATTTCATCTCTAAAGGTGGGGCGTTCCCTATCGAAACCATCATGCTTGTTGTGATAAGCTCTGGTTTGTGAGAAGCATATACCCGAACCTGCCCCAAATGGGACAAATTTTTTACCACGGCAAGTTGATACTGCTCCATGATAGCATGCCAAGTTTCATGAATTTCAGACGAGTTTAGGATTTACTAGAATTTAAAAACCAGGCATCTCAACGTTTTGCCGGCAATCAACGGTGCCCTGGTGTTTGAAATTCATTCCCATTTCTTGCATGGGACCTAAGCATGCACCCAAGGACACATATTTGATTTTTCAACCAATTTATATGCACTGGAGCATGTGCATGTAGTTCAAATTTGAATTATGCACATAAATGCATTGAAAACTCAGTTAATCCATAAAAATGTCCAAGCAAACGCCAAAAAATCACAAAAAATGACACAACACTCCTATTGTTCTATGTTGACACAAGAATTTTTTTTAAAGCAATAAGAAGGGATTGGATATCGTTTCGTCCCCAAAGGTGGGACGTTCCCTATCGAAACCATCGTGCTTGTTGTGAGAAGCTCTGGTTTGTGAGAAGCTTATACCCAAACCTACCCCAAACGGGACAAATTTTTTACCACGACATGTTGATGCCGCTCCATGATACCATGCCAAGTTTCATGAATTTTAGACGAGTTTTGGATTTACTAGAATTTAAATACCAGGTATCTCAATGTTTCACCGTCAATCAATGGTGCCCTGGTGTTTGACATTCATTCCCATTTCTTGCATGGGACCTAAGCATGACCCAATGACAAAGATTTGATTTTTCAACCAATTTATATGCACTGGAGCATGTGCATGCAGTTCATATTTGAATTATGCAACTTAATGCATACAAATGTCCAAACGAACCCCGAAAAATCACAAAAAATAACACAACACTCCTGTTGTTCTATGTTGACTAGAGAAAATTTTTGAAAGCAATAAGAGGCAATGAATATCGTTCTGTCCCCAAAGGTGGGGTGTTCCCTACCGAAACCATCATGCTTGTTGTGAGAAGCATATACCCAAACTTGCCCCAAAGGGGACAAAATATTTACCATGACATGTTGATGCCGCTCCATGATAGCATGCCAAGTTTCACGAATTTCAAACGAGTTTTGGATTTACTAGAATTTGAAAACCATGTATCTCAATGTTTGCGACTGACTGACGGTGGTAGGGTGTTTGACATTCATTCCCATTTCTTGCATGGGACCTAAGCATGCACCCAAGGACAAAGATTTGACTTTTCAACCAATTTATATGCACTGGAGCATGTGCATGTAGTTCAAATTTTAATTATGCACATAAATGCATGGAAAACTCACTTAATGCATACAAATGTAAAACGAACCCCGAAAAATCACAAAAAATAACACAACACTCCTGTTGTTCTATGTTGAAACGAGAAATTTTTTGAAAGCAATAAGAGGCAATGAATGTCGCTCCGTCCCCAAAGGTGGGGCGTTCCCTACCGACACCATCATGCTTGTTGTGAGAAGCTCTGGTTTGTGAGAAGCATATACCCAAAACTGCCCCAAATGGGACAAAATATTTATCACGGCATGTTGATGCCGCTCCATGATAGCATGCCAAGTTTCATGAATTCCAAACGAGTTTTGGATTTATTAGAATTTAAAAACCATGTATCTCAATGTTTGCAGCCAAGTGACAGTGGCAGGGTGTTTGACATTCATTCCCATTTCTTGCATGGGACCTAAGCATGCACCCAAGGAAAAAGATTTGATTTTTCATCCAAGTTATATGCACTGGAGCATGTGCATGTAGTTCAAATTTGAATTATGCACATAAATGCATTGAAAACTCAGTTAATGCATGAAAATGTCCAAACGAACCCTAAATAATTCCAATTCTTTTAGGACACACATATAGTTGCATGTTCACTGCAGACAAAAGGTCTAGCTATTCAAACACCATCCATGGCCGCTGTGATCCCATTATGTAATTCAAATCAAGACGAAAAATCAACTAGATCCCACACAGTTTATTATAACCAACCGTGTGAGATGCAGCACAAAATATCTTGGGCACTGTCAGAGTATAGTACACATACGGCTTACACGAGAAGGTGTGACGGCTATAGTCCACAACTCAATCTGAATAAGGGACCTTGTTCTAATGACACTTTGCGCGCCAGTTTTTCGCTGAAGCGATTCCAAATTTTCGGCTTCCGCTGAAATATCTACCTCCCCGCCACTCCCCCTTAACAAAAGCCACATTTCCCCTGTTTCCGCCTTCCTTTCCAAGTTGAAACCTTCACTCCTTGCTTGCAGCACCACCTCCTCGCCGGTGACCCTCCTTCACACTACCGGGCCTTGCCTATGCAGGCAGGTAATCTACACCCGATCCCCATCCTCCTCCTCCTTCCACATCCCACATGCGCCGACCACCGATGCGAGCGCGACACCTTCCACCCAAATCACCGATCCCTCCACCAAATAAGCGCCGGCCTAAGCCATGGTGCATGCAGTATAGCCAGGATCTCAGGGAGCATTTGGTAGTGGAGAAGCAAATCGCGGCCGCACGCGCGGATGAGGTCGCGATGGCTGCCATTCGTGCTGACCCCCAGATCTTGGAGGAGCACCTCACCGTCGAGGCCACCGTTGACACCTCGCGTGCTGACGCTGCGGCGCGGTTGACTGCTTTAAATGATAGTTCATGGCGTTTTCTCGAGGCCACCATCGGTGCCTTCGACGATGACTATGAGGTGTTTTCTCAGCGTGCACGTGCTTACCTCATCTGGAGAGCCAGCAGGTTGGTGCCCGGAGCGGCTCATGCAACTCACCACTACAACGAGGGCACCCACGATGCGGAGGCCTCGCCCTCTTCCATGTCTAAGGAGCCAATCGTCATCGATATCTCCGACAATGAGGAGTAGCTTGTCTTATTAGCTCACTGTAAGGACCCATGTTCAGTTTGCTAGGTACTGCCTTTCCTTAACAAATTCTAGTGAATTGTGCTATCTACTTTTACCATGCAATCTTTAGCTATAGTGTATATATTCTATATGTCATGCAATGTGGTCTTCAGTTAACTGCTTGGTTCAATTATGCAAATGTGATGTTCAATTCTTCAGGGTGTAATATTTCCAAGTTGTTAAGCATGCTTGGTTTGGTTAACTGTCTGATCTTCTATTACGAGTATGTTATATTGTGCAATGTGGTGCTTAGTTAACATTTGGTTCATTTGTTGTGGTGTTTAGTTAGCTGCTTGGTTCAATTATGCGATGCGATGTTCAATTGTTGTGCCTGCATTCTGTTATTGTATACCATGTGAGAGATAAATCGGATTTGGCTGTACTAAATACATGAGAAACAAATACAATTGCTATATTACCAAGTTGTTAAGCATGCTTAGTTTGGTTAACTATCTGATCTTCCATTAGGAGTATGTTATATTGTGCAATGTGGTGATCAGTGAACGTTTGGTTCATTTGTTGTGGTGTTTAGCTAACTGCTTGGTTCAATTCTGCAATGCGATGTTCAATTGCTATGGCTGCATTCTGTTATTTTATACCATGTGAGGAATAAATCAAATTTGGCTGCACTTAATACATGAGAAACATATACAAGTGCTATATTTCCTAGTTCTCAATCATGCTTGGTTTGGATAAATGGGTTTTCTATGTGGCTTGAATTAATCTGATGAATCTGCAATGTGCTTATTTTTCATCAACATATTTTACTGATAGCATGGGAACCCTTACTTAACCTAAGGAATAACTACCTTATATGTGTTGCAGGGAAACAATGGGAAGCAATGAGGTTTACAAGATGGTACTAACTATTATACCTTGCTTTTTTTATTCCTTTGCCCCATTTCCAATATAGAGAAGATATTTATGCACATCCTTGTTTTCAGAGTCCACTGATTATTACCACTCAAACCACCTCTGTGGTTAGGAGGCGAGGAAAGTTTTCATACAACACCCATGGTTCAATATTGAAGTGTTCCTGAAGAGGTCGAAGGATGGACGGTCAATCATCCACAGGCACTGGCCTAAAGTTGCAAAGACCTTCAACATGAATGAAGGCTCTATATTCGCCTTCCGCTTCAGCAGTTTTCCAGATGAGATGCACCTCTCTATGTACCGTCTATGATGCTAATTTCGAAAGGTTCTAGGTGTTGCATGTGAAACTTGTTGCTAGTGCAGTTGTGTAATGGGGTAGCTGAGTGCTGAAGCTATATCATGTTGTACTCCGATGTATTTCAATTATGAAATCCTGCTTCCTTAATATGGAAATGGAATATATTATGTGCTCAATATGGATGTCAATTAGATTAGTAAATGGATTATTAATTATAGGGCAATTAGCCCACTAATTGGCCAATTAGCTTGCTAATTGGGTTTTCCTATTGCAAATGGTTACTGAGAAAACACCATGGGCGATGACCTCAGGCAACGCACACAGTTTCTAGGAATAAACCGTGTTGGATCAATGAACAATCACACAGGACATTCTCTTGAAAACTGTTTGCGTTCCGCCACCTTCCGCAAACGTTTTTCTTGGAGAAACTGTGTGGGATGTATATACGAAATGAAACGTTTAGCGGTGACTGACTGTGTGGGATGTACTTATGACCGGAAATGATTTTGCCTGTATAATTGTATTTTTTTAGCACTATTGTATGTATTTCTGTATTTGAGTGCTCCCCGGTCGCACACGACCTCATTTTGCCGAGCATGTGTGCTAGGAGGGCATATCCCCGACGGTTTCTGGGTCGTGTGGGAACGACCCCCCTATTGCCCACAGTCACTAGGCGACGGTTCTGAACGCCGTCGCGGAAAGGGGTTAAAAACTGTTTGTATAGCACCGATGTGTACCAGTGCATTTTCCTCAGGTGCGCCATCATGAAGTTCTTCACGTTCTGGAATGACTTCTTCAGCAGATTCTTCGGTAGGAATGACATCCTCAATAGCTTTGAATTTAATCGATTCCTCAGGTGACATTTCATCTAGCACATGAGGTAGGTGCTCTCTTTGCGAGCCGTTAGTCTCATTGAACCGCACATCTATAGTTTTAATGACCTTGTGGTGATAGGTGTTGAAGACTCTGTAGGTGTGCGAGTCCTTTTCGTAACCAAGCATAAAACCTTCATGTGCTTTCGGTGAAAAATTAGAATTGTGATGAGGATCTCTAATCCAACATTTAGCACCGAAGACTTTGAAATAACTCACATTGGGTTTCTTGTTAGTGAGGAGTTCATATGAGGTCTTTTTGAAGAATTTGTGAAGATATTCCCTATTGATGATGTCGCACGCAGTATCAGTTGCCTCAGGCCAGAAGCAAGAGGGCGTCTAGTATTCATCAAGCATAGTGAGAGCCATCTCAACAAGAGTCTTGTTCTTGCGCTCCACGACGCCATTCTACTGAGGAGTATAAGGAGAAGATAACTCATGAGTAATACCAAGTTCATCAAGATAGTCATCAAGACCAGTATTCTTGAACTCGGTCCCATTGTCACTTATGATGTGCTTGATCTTCACACCAAAGTTGGTTGAAGCCCTCAAGGAAAATTGTTTGAAGACTTCCTACACTTCAGTTTTGTAAGTGATGATATGCATCCATGTGTAACGAGAATAGTCATCAACAATGGCAAAGCCATATAAAGATGTAGCATTAGTGAATGTGGCATAATGAGTAGGGTCAAAGAGATCCATGTGAAGCAATTCAAATGGACGAGTGGTACTCATGATGGTCTTTGAGGGATGCTTGGCCTTGGTCATCTTTCCAGCTTCACAAGCCCCACGTAGATGATCCTTGAGGAATTTGACACCCTCGATGCCAATGACATGCTTCTTCTTCGCGAGCATGTGCAAGTTCCTCATGCCAGCATGACCAAGTCGTCGATGCCATAGCTAGCCTTCTGAGGTTTTGCAAGTAGACATGTAGCAGGTTATGGTCTTGTAGATAAATCAACAATATACAAGTCTCCTCTCCTAAAGCCTTTGAATACTTTGGAATTGTCAGCTTCCATGATCACAACACAATGATACTTGCCAAAGACACTACAAAAAATACACTTCCGTCATGATACGTGTTTGTCACAGTAGGTCATGTTTTCTGTCATGCATGTACATCCATGAAAAATTTATGACAGAATCAAGATAGTCATACATGTGCTGTCGTAGAAGTGTTACATGACATTACGAAAATTATCATCATGGAAGTGTCCACTTCCATGACGATAAATCACACGTCACAAAAGTGCTATCGTCAAGGGTGACCGACACATGGCATCCACCATAACGGAATGCCATTAAGCTATTGGGTCCAGGTTTGGATCCGATAACCCGTTAACAGCCCCGGCAGATGGGGATTTTCCACATGTGAAATCATCGTTAGTTGGAGGAAACACGTGTCGGCTCACCGTTGGGACAGATTTCATCCACTCATTGGACCCAAAGCACCTATGATACGTCGACACATGGCATGGCCCAACAGAGGCCCATTCCTGTGAAAAGGCCGGCACGTTTGACTTGGTCAAAAGGTGGCGGGCCGGCCCACGGCAAGCCTGTTAACAGCCTATTCGCATATAGCCCATTTACAACCCACTAACCCAGGGCATGTTTACGGCCTATCCGAATTAGGCCCAGTAGCATCATCTGGGCCGTCTAATATAATTCCAGCCTATTTTCACTTCCGGCCCATGTATGGCCCATGACATCTTTCGGCCCATATGAGGCCCTTAGTAACCCTCGGCCCATTAACGGCCCGTGGTAAAACTGGCTGGTAATGAACAGTGTATCACTTTATACCCATTAACTTCCCATTATTCCATTTGGCCATTTCCAACCCATGTTATCTTTCGGCCTTCTCAGGGCCCATTTATTCTTGGGCTCATTTCCAACATTCGTTTACTTTCCGTTACTGTCATTTTCTGTTTGTGGGCCAAATTCTGCCCGTGGTTACAGTCGGCCCACTTGTGGCCCGTTAATACATTGGGCCGTTTTCATAGCGTCATCAAATACGGCCGATTAACGACGGCCCGTTATGGTCGGCCCATGAACGGACGATTTAAACTCTAGCCCATTTACGGCCATAATGTGGTCTGTTATTGGCCCATGTTTGGCCAACCGATCATACGGCCTGTAGAAGGCCCATTGATGATACGGCCCGTAGAAGGCCCATTGTGTCTACGGCCCATATAAGGCCCATTGTTTCTACGCCCCGTAGAAGGCCCATTGTTTCTACGGCCCTTATAAGGCCCGTTGTTTCTATGGCCCGTAGGAGGCCCATGTTAACTACAGTCAATATGTAGCCCATGGTTAATGTTGCCTAGTTTTAAAAAATAGGTTATTGCGGCCACTAGCAAACCGCGGAAAAAGAACTGCACTGACTACAAGAAAACAAATAAACAAGACAATAAGGAAATAAATAAGAAAGCATCTTACGCTAGGCTATCACGGCTATTACACATATTACATCCACTGGGCATCAAAGTTCGCCACCAGTGCAAATATAGGGAAAAAAGCAGCATATAAACGCCGCAGCAAAACAAGTACAAAACTGAAACCACTTCAGAAGAGCTCAAGAAACAATATCCTGGGTACCCATAATGCTGGCAAGATGCTTATCAAGCTTATTAACTTTCTCTTGTTTGGTGCTTAAATCCTCCAGCACTTGTTGTTGCACCAGAAAGTATGCGTCTGAATTCTGCAGGGACTGCCTCAGTCCTTCGGCTTCCTGTCGCATAACATCTGATCGATGTCTTTCAACTTGAAGTTGAGACTCAAGAAGCCGAACTGATTCAGGCAGCGACTTTGAAGAGCTGGTGCCAGCAGTAGTAGCCTGTAACTCGAACACTACATCAAGACAGGACTTTGGGGTTGTCTCAGTGTCTTCAATATAGTTTTTATCAACTTTCTTGGAGACCAACAGGGATGTCTCACTATCTTGAACCTTATCTACATTACTTCCTTTACCATTGCATAACGGGGTAGTCTTCTCCAATATTATCCGCGTTCTAAAAGAGAAACAAACAAACACATCACAGGTATACAATGTAGTATATCAAACTCATTTTGGTAAACCACTTCAGTAGTAAGGTGGACAGGATAACAACATGAAACAAACATATATCTATGTAGTATGGTCACTGTATGGTCTATATCATTCTAATTTATGTTGCCAAATCAAGATAGATACAGTTCGAATCATATCTATTTAAGACAAAGCAACACAGACAGAATATAAGTGTGGGAAACTACACGGCAATAACAACACGTGTAATGTGCATGGCATGAGAACATAATTGTTTATTCAATTGAAACAGAAATCGACATAGAGCAAGTTACAACAGCAAACACATTAAAGAAATAGGTTTAAAACATACCTGTTGCGCCATTGGAGTTTCAATTGCATCCTTCAAATTTGAAATTAGTTGGTATGAGTAAATACAGTGGTGCAAGAGCAAAGTAGTATGAACCATAGCTACAGAACCTGACCTGAGAACAATTCTTCTTCTACTTTAAGCGTTGACTCGTGGTTCGGAGTGGTGGTCCTTGTGCTTTGGGCACTGTACTTGCCTTACTAACTGCTCGTGTTTGGGTGCTTTGTGGTGGAGACGGTGATGTGTCAACGGGAACTAGGTTACTATCTGATGGGGTTGCGGTTAGAAGGAGTGTAGCTGGTTCTCTGTCCAACTGGGTAGGGGTACAATCTGCGTGAGTCTGGGTTATGTGTGGTGGGGCTGGTTCTTGGGCAAGTACAACCGTGGTTCTATCTCCATCGATAGGTAGCACGATCTTTTCTGAAGACCGTGTTTTTACTCCCACATATACTGCCATCATCCCATCCAACTGAAATGGCCGATAAACAAGAAAAGTAGTTGAATGTACAGACATTGTAAGATAGACAGGTGCAATGGATAGTACGAAAGAAAACAGGCATGAAATAATTCACATTTACGTTGTCTAACCAAACAGAATAGCAGGACATAATTTCACATATATGATGGCTAATTAAACAGGATGGCATGACACAATTTCACATGTATGATGGCTAACTAAACAGGATAGAATGACATACTTCAAAAAATGATGACTGTGTAAACAGGATGACATGATATAACTATATGATGTGTCTATTAAAGTGGTTGGCATGCCATGAATCACAAACATGCCGTCGATGGAAACATGATGGTATGATATAATTCACAGATAGAATGACATAATTCAAAATATGATGACTATGTGAACAGGATGAGATGATATAACTATATTATGTCTTTAGAAAATGGGTTGGCATGCCATAATTCAGATACATGCTGTCTATGTAAACATCATGAAATGATATAATTCAAATATATGATTTATATACTAAGGAAGTGAGCAGCGGGCAATCACATATATGATGTGTCAACTAAGGAGATGGCATTCAATATCGTGTATATGATGTAAAAACTAAGCATTGCAATACAACATATGCATGATATGAGTAATATAACACTACCAAGTTTGAGCATACACCTCAGGGGGATAATAGGACTGGTCATCTGCCTCTGAATCCTCCTTCGAAGGGCTATCTGTAACCAACAAGATATCTGCTTCAGCAGGTAGCATTGTCTGCTCTGAAGACCTACTTTTCACTCCAGATTTCTCCATCACCAATTCAAATGGCTGATGCACGGGAAGAGTAGTTGAATATACAAACATTGTCGACAAAAGCAATGAGAAATACAAAAAAGGATGGCATGATATAATTCACATATATGACGCTTGGCTAAACAGTATGGCATTGCATAATTCACATATATAATGCCTTGCAACAAGATAGCATTGCATAATTCACATATATAATGTCTCGCAACAAGATGGCATTGCATAATTCACATATATGGTGATTAGACACTAAACAGGTGGCATTCACACAAAGCATGTCTAAACTAAGCAAATGACATAGCAATGCAAGATACCATACACACGATATGAGCAACATAACCCTGCCAAGTTAGAGCATGCACATTGGGGGGGGGGGAGGAATAGGACTGGTCATCTGTCTCTGAATCCTCCTCTAAGGAGCTATCTGTAACCAGCAAGACATGCGCTTCGTCAGATAGCATTGTCTGCTCTGAAGACCTTGTTTCCACTCCAGATTTTTCCATGACCGTGCCGAATGGCTGATGCACAGGAAGAGTAATTGAATGTACTAAAATTGTTGACGAATTTAACACGTAATAAAAAAATGATGTCATGATATAATTCACATATAAGATGACTAGCTGACCAGGGTGGCATTGCAAAATTCACATATATGATGCCTGGCTAAACAAGATGGCATTGCATGATTCACATATACGATAAAGAAACTAAACAGATGGCATTGACACAAAGCATGTCTAAACTAAGAAGATGACGTCTTTGATGTATATAGTAAGCAATGTAAGGCACCATATGCATGATATTACCAACATCAGCATGCCAAGTTAGAGCGAAGACCTCATGGGGTAAATAGGATTGCTCTTCTGCTTCTGAATCCCCCTCAGAACAGTTATCTTCCTCTTGATTACGATCCAAAATGGGTGGAGGGGGGCTGCCTTTGCGCCCACCATGGAGCGACGTCTGCATGAAATTTTATTGCCATGCAAGGCTCGTCTCTTTTGCTCTACATGTTTAGTTCCATTATGTACAATAACTAACATGCATAGGAATAAAACATAGTGAGATTATGTAAGGAGTGCATGCACAAATCCAGAGTGATGGTAGCAAACTGTGGATAGACCCAAAACCAATGATAGCAGGCAGATAATAGCTTTAGTTAAAAAATACAGATAATGGCTCCTTTAATGTTTGTTTGCACCCAACATGAAACTCATAGTAGACACCCGAGATTAACCAGATAGTAGACAGATATCACTGATTACTGCCCCAATATGTACCCGACAACCATTTAAAAACTCAAGTTTCAGCATAAGTTTGGACCTGACTCGGAGGCTAATAGGTGAACACGACGATAAAGTAGCATGTCATCATATTAAGCGATGCATAACATAAGCAGACACGGAAGAGTGCGACTTCTCTTACGGACCCGTGTAGTCCTCAAGGTCATCTGCTCAGTTGATGATGGTAATGTAGTTGTCGTGGCTGCTGGCGGTGGAGAAGAAGATCTGAGGCGGCGAAAGACAGTCTGGAGAACAGATCCCTGCTATGGCGAACCCTTCCGTCATTGGAGCAGCTGAGCTGGGGTGGAACACAACACCGTAGGAGCAGGACAAACCACACAAGGTTTTCTTTGACACATATCTGTAACAGAAGTAATTGTGTAAGGGCTTGTTTGAATTTGAGGATTCTAACAATGCAGGGATAGGAAATGGACAGGAATAGGATAGGAATGCACGTGCAAAACAGAGAAATTAAAAACACAGGATTTCTGCCAATCTGGGTGTTTGGTTCACAAGAATTGGAAGATCACAGGATGCAAAGAAGCATGGTGAGATTAAGTCAAACCACAGGAAAATGTACGGTTATAATGCTATTATGCTACTATCTCTTAGTCTTGTGCTTCCTGAATTGGAATTTGAAAAGGGGGACAAGTGGAAATTAAAATTCCTACGATTTTTCTTTCAAGGAGACACTAAAGGAACAAATCCTACAGTTTTCCTTTGCTCCATCAAATTCATGAAAAGTAGTATCATAGGAAACTTTCCAATTCCTATGTTTTTCATTCACTTTTCCTTTCAAGCACTGGCGATTCTAGTAGGCAGGCTTGAGCAAGGAAAAGCCTACACTAAAAAAATATTTGTGTGCTACTTCTATTTCTTTGGACCCAGGCCACTACCCTACTAGCTCAACTCCCAGGGCCATCGACAAATGCACAGCTCAAACACGCAGAGATAAATAATGATGGCATTCAAGAGAGTCCATCATGGATAGCTAAGTTGCCTGGTACCTCACTGCTTGTCATATAGTAGGATAAAATAATCATATTTCCTGTTACTCCGTGTGCTCAGTGGACAATATATATAACATGTAGAGTACAAAAGATATGCAACAAGTGTACAACCTCTTTGGCGAAGCCATGTCGATCTCAGCGTGATTGGGTTGGCCGGTGAGGATGCTCTGGCTGACTTGGCTGACGGAGGAGGGGAAGAAGATCTTAGGCTACTGGAGATGGAGCTCGAGGTACTGCTCCGCTGTGATGGATGGTTTCATCGTTGGAGCAGCTCCGGTGAGTTGTACGATGCCGAGGCTGAAGCAGGACAAGAGAGACAACGTTAACCTGAGTGGAATTCTTCATCTCCAATAGACGACGTAAAATACATAACCAAAAAGTGGTAGATGTAAAATACATCAGCCGCTCATCTTTAAACTTAACTATCAAAACTGAATTTAACTGTCGAAACTGAACTTGACTGTCGAAACTGAATTTTGCTGTCGAAACTGAATTTTACTGTCGAAACCGAATACACTAGAGGTGAGGCTACACGTCAGTCGACTAACTTTTTCATCTCTGGTCAGTCTATTTTGCAGTCGTTGGATACGAAATCAAGGGCCTGCAGTTCATCTTCAACCTCCACCCCCTGAGCCGCCAGCCACCACCTGCCAAATAGCCGCCCGCGGCGGGCGGTGCGCCGCCCCACCCGCCCCGAAAATACTCCCCACCGACGGTACGCCACCGCCCCGGCCATCCGACGGTGATGATGATGTTCTTCCGGTGGTGCAGATGAAGACGGCGGTGTGGGAATGGAGGTGGCACGAAAGATGAGGGGAACGTCGGCGCAGCTCATTGGAGGTGGAGGACGGGGTGGCTGAACCGGCGGGATGACCAGATCGACGACGGATCCTCATCCGGTATGGTGGATGAGGGACGTCGAGGTGTTGTTGTGGACAACATCGTCGGGGAAGAGGCTCCGGCTAGGTGGCGGACAGAGGAGGGTGTGGGGCTTCACGGGTTTTCTCGGCCTCAGTGTACGAATGGGTGGGCGGGTAGGATGGGAGTGGGCAACCATGGCTTAGGGACGCGCTTGTCCGAAATGTGGGGTAAGTTACGAAAGTACCCCCACCGATTTGAGGCGGTTCTTTCGGTTCAGGGGTATCACGGGCATTTTGCGTGTCGGGATTTAACAGGAGGTGGGTGTTTTTGCACGCGTTGTAATTTTGGAATAGCAAGGCACGTGTTGAGATGGAGGGAGTTGTCGGAGCACAACAAGACAAAGATTTATCTTAAATATTTTGGGGTAACAAGGCGCGGTGACGGAGTCCTGGATTAGGGGGTCTCCAGACAGCCGGACAATATCCTTTGGCCGGACTGTTGGACTATGAAGATACAAGATTGAAGACTTCATCTCGTGTCCGGATGGGACTTTCCTTGGCATGGAAGGCAAGCTTGGCAATACGGATATGTAGATCTCCTCCCTTGTAACTGACTCTGTGTAACCCTAGCCCCCTCCGGTGTCTATATAAACCGGAGGGTTTAGTCCGTAGGACAACATACAATCATACCATAGGCTAGCTTCTAGGGTTTAGCCTCTATGATCTCGTGGCAGATCAACTCTTGTAATACTCGTATCATCAAGAACAATCAAGCAGGACGTAGGGTATTACCTCCATCAAGAGGGCCCGAACCTGGGTAAACATCGAGTCCCCTGCCTCCTATTACCATCCGCCTTAGACGCACAGTTTGGGACCCCCTACCCGAGATCCGCCGGTTTTGACACCGACATTGGTGCTTTCATTGAGAGTTCCACTGTGTCATCACCGTAAGGCTCGATGGACCCTTTGATCATCGGTAACGATGTGGTCCAGGGTGAGGTTTCCTCCCCGGACAGATCTTTGTATTCGGCGGCTTCGCACTGTGGGCCAATTCTCTTGGCCATCTGGAGCAGATCAAGAGCTATGCCCCTGGCCATCAGGTCAGGTTCGGAAACCTAAACTACACTGCCGACATCCGTGGATACTTGATCTTCGACGGATTCGAGCCCCTGTCAGGTGCGCTGCACAATCACGACGAGCATGACGTAACTCTACCGTCAGACAGTGTTCGGGAGATCGCATCTACAACTACTCCGGCCTTTCGGAGCAAATTGCGCCATCCGAGGCGTAGGGATAGACCCCGCCATGGAGGCCACACTCTCAGTGGCGATGGATCCGGATACTGACTTCACCACTTACAAGAGCCGTGTCGCCGAATCACGGGATTTGTCTCCGGCCATGGACTCTGAGCCGCCTGCGTCCGTGCCGATCGAACCCGATTGGGCGCCGATCATGGAGTTCACCTCCGCGGATATCTGTCAGGAGAACCTTGGCCGAACTATGTCCGACTAGAATGGGATGCAGACGACGAAGAAATTCGCTGCCCACCCACCACCCACGTTGTAGCCACCGTCGACGATTTAACCGACATGCTCGACTTCGACTCCGAAGACATCGATGGTATGGACGACGATGTAGGAGATGAACAGGAACCACCGCCCACAGGGCGCTGGACTGCCACCTCATCATATGATATATACATGGTGGACACCCCCAAAGAAGGCAATGGCGACGAGACAACGGAGGATGACCCCTCCAAGAAGCAACCCAAGCGCCGACATCAGCGGCGCCGCTCTAAGTCCCGCCACAACAAAAGTAGTGATATCGGCACAAGAGACAATAACACTCTGGATAGTGCCGAAGACAACCACAATCCCCTCCAGCACGATGTAGAGCGGGAGGGCGAGCAAGCTAGCCCTCCAGAGCAGGCAGCAGATGGAGAATCGGAGGAGGACAATTACATGCCTCTCTCTGAAGACGAGGTGAGCCTCAGCGATGAAGAATTTATCATACCTGAGGATCCCCTCGAGCAGGAGCGCCTCAAGCGCCGGCTTATGGCCACAACAAATAGCCTGAAGAAAAAGCAACAACAGCTTCAAGCTGATCAAGACTTGCTAGCAGACAGATGGACCGAAGTCCTTGCGGCCGAGGAATATGAACTCGAGCGCCCCTCCAAGAGTTACCCAAAGCGCAGGTTGCTACCTCACCTCGAGGAGGAAGCATTGAAACCCACATCACCATTGTACGATGCGGCTGACCGGCCACCTCGTGGCCGAGCTAGAGAGGCGTTTCAGCCTGAAGTTCAGCCTGCACCCCGCCGCCACTCAAACAAAAATACCAAGGCCCGGGACAACACACGGGACCTGCGAGACGTATTGGACAGCAGGGCAAAACATGCAGGGTCGATATACGGGTCACGGGGGCACGCGCCAACGCGGGACGATGACCGTCGCGCAGGATACACTAAAGGTAAATCCGGCCGGGCCGAATACAGCAGACAAGACTCATATGAACTACGTCGTGATATAGCCTGGCACAGAGGCGCCGCACACCCCCTATGCTTCACTAATGAAGTTATGGATCACGAATTCCCGGAGGGTTTTAAACCCGTCAGTATCGAATCGTATGATGGTACAACAGATCCCGCTGTATGGATTGAGGATTTCCTCCTTCACATCCACATGGCTTGCGGTTACGACCTGCATGCCATCAAGTACCTTCTCCTAAACTCAAAGGACCAGCTCGGCATTGGCTGAACAGCTTGCCAGCAGACTCTGTCGGCAATTGGGAGGATTTGTAAGACGCATTCCTTGACAACTTGCAGGGCACTTATGTGCGACCACCGGATGCTGATGACTTGAGCCATATAACTCAGCAGCCAGGGGAATCGGCCAGGCAATTCTGGACACGGTTCCTAACTAAGAAAAATCAAATTGTCGACTGTCCGGATGGAGAGGCCTTAGCGGCATTCAAGCATAACATCCGTGACGAGTGGCTTTCCCGGCACCTCGGCAAGGAGAAGCCGAAGTCTATGGCAGCCCTCACGACACTCATGACCCGCTTTTGCGCGGGCAAGGATAGCTGGCTGGCTTGCAACAACAACACATCAAGGAATCCGGGCACTCCGGATACCAAAGATGCCAACGGCAGACGTCGTAACAGACAAAACCGCCGCAACAATGGCGATAACACCGATGATACGATAGTCAATGCCGGATTCAAATGCTCTAGATCCGGTCAGCGGAAAAAGCCATTCAAAAGAAGTACTCCGGGCCCATCCAGTTTGGACTGCATACTTAGTGTCAAATCAACGGCACCCCTGATAAGCCAGCCAATCACACCAACAGAGAATGATGGGTTTTCAAGCAGGCCGGCAAGTTAAATGCCGAAAACAAGGACAAGGGGCTGCATAGTGATGATGAGGAGGAGCCCCGGCCGCCGAACACGGGAGGACAGAAGAGGTTCCCCCCACAAGTGAAGACGGTGAACATGATATACGCAACCCACATTCCCAAGAGGGAACGGAAGCGTGCACTATGGGACGTCTAGGCGATGAAGCTCGTTGCCCCAAAGTTCAACCCATGGTCCGCCTGTCCGATCACCTTTGATCGCAGGACCACCCCACTAGTATCCGTCATGGCGGATCCGCCGCACTGGTCCTAGACCCCATCATCGACGGATTTCACCTCACTCGAGTCCTTATGGATGGCGGCAACAGCCTGAACCTGCTCTATCAGGATACAGTGCGCAAAATCGGTATAGATCCCTCGAGGATGAAACCCTCCAAAACCACCTTTAAGGGCGTCATTCCAGGTGTAGGCCCATTGCGCAGGCTCAATCACACTGGAAGTGGTCTTCGGGTCTCCGGACAACTTCAGAAGCGAGGAGTTAATCTTCGATATCGTCCTGTTTTGAAGTGGCTATCACGCACTGCTCGGGTGAACCGCATTTACAAATTTCATTGTGTCACCGCATTACGCATACCTCAAGCTCAAGATGCCAGGACCTAGGGGGGGTCATAACAGTCAATGGAAACACAGAACACTCGCTCCGCACGGAAGAGCACACTGCGGCCGTCGTAGCAGAAGCACAAAGCAGCCTTTTAAGGCAAACCACTAATTCGGCGATACAGCCCCCGGACACCTTCAAGCGAGTCGGGAGTAAACTGCAACAGGATCGCCTGGCATGTTCAGAGCTCGCCTAGCAATTCGGCCCCCATCCCCGTTCCAGTCAAGCGATGAAATCCGTGCCGCGCATACATAATTACGCACTGAAAATACCATGGACATAGGCGGGGGCACGATCAAGGCACGTCTCGGAATGCGGCTTAACCGCCCTAGGGGTTGTATACCTTTATCATTTTTTCTCTTTCAAGAACTAACTCTCTAGAAGCCCTTTCCGACAGTACGATTGCCGGACACATTACAGGAAGGAACAACAAGGAGGCAAGAAGCTAAGATGTACACGGGAACCCTCAAGTGGTCTCAAATAATAATCGATATACCCACTTTCTACTATCCATACACAGCTTGCCCTTGGATAGGACATGTCAAATAGTCCTACTTTGTGCTTATTGCACTACTTGTATCAGTATGCTTCAACGTATTATTTAAATAACAATGCATATCATTAGTCTATTATTGCATTATTCATCCCTTTTTTCTTATATGTTCATTTACAACAACTTGCACCCATACATTTTGGTACGGTCAATATTCCAGGGGCTTTTGTTTACCCCATAATACGGTGTGAGAAGTCCGAACACTTTCGACAGTGCGGCACCCCGAACTTATAGCATTATATGCATCACCTTTGAATGATGTCTTGGGTCAATAGTAGGGTTTGCACGGCTCCCATGCTTTGGTACCTTTTGTTCCGCTATATCAGCTAAGGTAGCACTGGGAGAACTACTGCCATTGTGTCCCGGTTCTTCAGGATGAGCACCTTAGTAGATAAAGCCGAAAACTGACTGTCATGATAAGGTGAGAGCTGGTCGCTGTTCGAGAGGTCTCAAGTCCTTAAAGACTTTTTCCGCTTCGGGCGAGGAGTCGGCCTTGCCCGACTTAGGCGTGTATAGCGCCCCAAATTCGGCCTTCCGAATACTAGGGGCTTCGCCAAAATTAAAAATTGTATACTTCTATGGCTAAGTGAGAGTTATAAAGCCATATAGTCCAATTGCCTAGTTCGTTGTGCTGAACACCTCCCTCGAAGGACCCAAGATTGGGGTAAAGAGTGCTCAGGTTTATCCCGAACACCCCAGTACTAGTTACATGGGGGAAGAAGCCGACGACTGGCCAACTCTCAGATCTTATAAACAGCCGCACAGAAGGTAATATTTTAAATTGAAAAAGCGTTGCATAGCGCAAATGAAATCATTTCACATTACAGGATCACATGAGCATGTTCATTCAAAAATTACATCTGTGGCACATTCATCGGCCACAAGGCGGGAACCCTTCAGGAAACTGTCATAATACATTTCGGGGCAGCGATGCTCCTTGCCCTCCGGCGGCCCCTTCTTCACCAGCTTCTCGGCGTCCTGCTTCGCCCAGTGCACCTTCGCCCGAGCAAAAGCCCCGCGCGCACTCTCGATGCAGACGAACCGCTTTATGACTTCAAGCCGTGGGCAGGCATCCACAAGCCGCCTCACCAGACCGAAGTAGCTGTCGGGCAGGGGCCCGCCAGGCCACATCTGGGCTATAAGGCCCTTCATGGCCTGTTCGGCCGCCTTGTGAAGCTCGACCAATTGCTTCAGCTGGTCGCTCAAGGGCATTGGGTGTTCGGTGCCAGTATACTGAGACCAGAACAACTTTTTCGTCGAGCTCCCCTCCTCAGCTCGGTAAAACTCCGGGGAAGATCTGCGAACGCTCCTGGAGAGCTCCGAAACTCGGGTAAGTAAAAGGAAAGTTTCCTTCACATGCTTGCTTTGCATAATGAATGCCTTACCCGCTGCTATCTTCTTCACCGCATCAATCTCCTGGAGGGCCTTGTGGGCTTCAGCCTTGGCGCTCCGGGCTCTTTCGAGCGCCTTCGCAAGCTCGGACTCTCGCGTCTTAGAGTCAAGCTCCAAGGACTCATGTTTTTTGGCGAGAGCTTCGAGCTCTTGCTGCACCTCGCCTACTCGGGCTTCTTGCTTTTCCCGCTCAATGCGCTCCTTGGCCACTTTGTCTTCGGCCTCAGACAGCGCCTTCTTCAGGGTCGCCACTTTGGTCGTGGCCCCTGGCAAATTCATGATGATCCTATTACTTTACACCTGAACTTATTTTTAAATATATAGACAAGGTATTGCTTACCTTTTCTCTCCTCGAGCTGCCTCTTGGTAAGGCCGAGCTCGTCCTGGGACCGCTCCAGGTCCTGCTTCAGTGTAGAGACCTCCACAGTATGTGCGGCAGCGGCCAGCAGGGAAGCCTGGACATACACATAGACATATTCTGATTAGACTCTTGAGTCATCATTTGATCCTCTATTCGGCCTTTCTTCATGAACGCCGAACAGAGCATCAGGGGCTACTGTCTAAGCGGTAATATTTTCTTATATTTTGATTGCTTACCTCAAAGCCTGTTAGGAGGCTGGCGCAAGCTTCGGTCAGTCTGTTTTTGGCGGACTGAACTTTCTCGATCACCGCCCTCATGATAGTGCGGTGCTCTTCGTCGATGGAAGCGCCGCGAAGCGCTTCCAGCAAGTTGTCTGGTGCCTCTGGATGGACAGAGGACACTAGCACGGGTGGCTTGCCCCCCTTAATGGGGGATCGCCTGTCGGAGTCCGGAACCATCAAAGGTTCTGGGGTAGTATTCGGCTGGGGGCCAAACTTAGAGGCCGCGGGAGTCATGCTCCCTTTGCGCCTAGGGTCCGGAAGGTCGCCTCAAGGCGCCCCCAGGACTACCTCCCCTCGGCTCGGTGCCTTTCGGGACAACACCTCGACGTTGTCCGTAGGGTAAGGGGTGGAGGCGGTCAGAGGTGAATCGCTATTCATATCCGATGAGTCCAATGAACCGTTAGACGTAGATACGTCGAGATGGGCTCGGGACGGACTGCATAATCATATGCGGCGTAATGAGAAATAGTGCAATAAAACATACCATGAATTACTATGGTGTCCGGATACTTACGACTTTGCCAGGGGCTTCTCCCTAGGTAACCACTCGTCGCCGCTATAGGCGGCCGTCGTGGAAAAGTCCGGAAGGAGGGTCCTTCCCTTCTTGGACCCTTCGGCCTCCCCGGTTGGGTCGGCCTTCCTTTTCTTGTCACCCCCGGCTACGGGGGAGAACTTTCCTACTCCTCCTCGTTTTCATGGGAGGAGTGCGCGTTGGAGTCATCGGACGATGAGTCCGATACAACCTTGCGCCGGAGACCCTTTTGGGTCCCCGTGGCCTTCTTCTTGGTCTTCTTCACCGGCACCTCATAAGGTGCCGGAGCCAGCATCTCCGTTAGGAGAGCATCTGCAGGATCTTCAGGCAGGGGGGCCGGACAATCGAGCTGCTCCGCTGTCTTTATCCAGTCCTATTAATGGCATGGGAGCTTAGATCCCCCACATCATTTAACTGGGGCAAATAAATACCCTGTGAGATATAAAAACTTACCGGTTGGCATGGCGCTTTGCGCTGAGTGCGCGGTCCTTGGTGAGGGAAGGAGGTACCTCGGCGCCCATGAACAACACCCTCTAGACGTCCTTGCGCGTCGTGTCCTAGAGCTCTCGCAGCGTCTGGTGCTTGTCCAGGTCAAACTCCCACAAATTGAATGCCCGTCGTTGACACGGGAGAATCCGATGGAAGAGCATGACCTGGACCACGTTGATGAGCCTGATTTTCTTGCTCATCATGTTCCTGATGCAGGTCTGGAGTCTGGTCAGCTCTACCAGGGAACCCTAGGACAGGCCCTTCTCTTTCCAAGAAGTGAGCCGCGTGGGGATTCCGGATCGAAATTTGGGGGCTGCCACCCAGTTGGTGTCGCATGGCTCGGTGATGTAGAACCACCCGGATTGCCACCCCTTCATGGTCTCCACATAGGAGCCTTCGAGCCAGGTGACGTTAGGCACTTTGCCCACCATGGCGCCTCCGCACACTACTTGCTGGCCGACCACCACCTTCGGTTTAACATTGAAGGTCTTCAGGCACAGGCCGAAGTGGGGCCTGATGCGGAGGAAGGCCTCGCACACGACGATAAACACCAAGATGTTGAGGATGAAATTGGGGGCCAGATCATGAAAATCCAGCCCGTAGTAGAACATGAGCCTGCGGACAAACGGGTGGAGGGGAAATCTCAGTCCGCGGACGAAGTGGGTAAGAAAAACTACCCTCTCATGTGGTTCAGGCGTATGGATGATCTGCCCTGCATATGGCAGCCGGTGCGCGATATCCGCGGCCAGATATCCAGCTTCCCGTAACTTTGTGATGTTCTCCTCCGTCTCATCCACTTGCCTCCCGCTACGGACATGCTTGGAGTGGTTTGAGAAGAAAGACGCGAACTTGGGCGCTGGAGCTCAAGTGTGCGAGAATGGGTAAGCAAGGAGGAAGAAGGCGTGGGTAAAAAGGGTGAATCCTTGTCCCTTTATAGGTGCGGAAGAGGCGATGCGCCTCCCCACTTGCCTGGTAAAATCGCTTATTGCCCAAGCGCCGTAATTGATGGCGCGGTTGGGTTACCCACGTCCGTAGTGATGAGAATCCCGTAATAAGGGGGACACGATCGCTACTTTGACAAGACGTGTCAAGAAAACCGCCTCACGATATGTGCGGTGCTGGTTGAGAAAAACGGTTCAAGTAATGACCGGGCCATGACATGATGTCATGCTGTCAAAATGTGTCAGCAGATTAGATTTGTAGAAATGTTAATCTCTCTACGGTGGTATGTGGAAATTGTTTTGCAGAGCCGGACACTATCCTTGGGTTGAAAATCTTCTATGGAGTATTCGGAGGACACTACAAAAAAAGACACATTTGTGACATTTTGGGCCAAATGAATTTTTTTCTGTTATACATATGACACTTCTATGACGATAATTGTGACAAAACTCAATATCATCATAGATGTGGTGGGCTCCTACTTCTATGACAAAAAATCATGACAGAAAATGGGCTTTTCGTCCTGGGCGGGCCAGAGACGCAGCTGCATGACATTCTTTGGGCCGTCCATGATGGAAAAAACCATGGTAGAAGCGAGGGGGAGGAAAATTTCAGGGAGTTCCCTGTTACGATGGGAGGTCGGGGGCCGAGAGATGCGTGTTTCTCTTGTACACGTACGCGTGTGTGTGCGAGGCGTTGGCTCTAACTGGACCCGAGCGAGGCGTTGGGCTCTAACTGAACCCGAGCGATTGCAGAGTAGGCTACGCGTTACTGAACCCGAGCGATCAACCGATGGCTGTTAAATGAACCCGATCGAGCGGTTCCTTCGCTACTGCTACTAACTGAAGCTGATCGATGCT
>NC_041390.1:231472630-231528135 GCF_002162155.2 Triticum dicoccoides
AATAGTAGACGGTGGAGGGCTGGATGAACAGTAGACGGTGGAGGGGTGCCTGTGGAGGGGTGGTTGAACAGTAGCCGGTGGAGTAGCGCGCGGTTGAGGCTGGATGAACAGGAGCCCAAGGAGGCTGGAGGAGGTCGACGGTAGCCCGTGGAGGCTGGAGGAGGTCGACGGTGGAGATGAACAATATCCCATGGAGTCCCGTTTTGTGGTACGCCACACCCCTCCCGATGAACAGGACCCCCGTTTCGACCGTAGCGCTCCAACACAAGTCCGTTTCATCCGTTTTGCGGTATGCCACACCCCTCCAGATCAACAGGACCCCCGTTTCGACCGTAGGAGGTCCGTTTCCTCCGTTTTGCGGTACGCCACACCCCTCCCGATCAACAGGACCCCCATTTCGACCATAAGAGGTCCATTTCGTCCGTTTTGCGGTACGCCAGACCCCTCCCGATGAACAGGATCCCGTTTCGAACGTGGCCGGTCAAAAACATGGCCATTTCCTCCGTTCTGCGTGTAACGTCCCAAGACCGGAGCTTTAGATGCCTTACAGGGTTTCCGAGTTTCATCATGTGAATTGTTTGGTTCTTTGCATTCATCATTGCATCATGTGCATTGCATCATGTCATCATGTGCATCGCATTTGCATACATGTTTGTCTCATGCATCCGAGCATTTTCCCCGTTATCCGTTTCTCAATCCGACACTCCTATGTCCTCCGGCGCCCCCTTTTACCTCGTTTCGTGAGTGGCCGAAATATTTTCTCGGAATGGGATGAAACTTGGCGTGCGGTCTTATTATAGTGTAGAAAGAGCGCCTGTCAAGTTTCATCGCATTCGGAGCTCGTTCGATAGCCCAACCATTATATATATAGCGGCACCGTTGTCGGTATTTTCGTCGGACGTTTTCGGTCTTCGGAAACCCATGTCGGGCTACAGTTCTTTTCTCTCCTCTCAGTCCAACCCTCCTACACAGCCCGAGTCCAGCTCACTAACCCCCCCCCTCCGACCGGAACCATTCGATTACGATCGGAGGGCTCCGAAACCCCCCTAACCCTAGCCCCTTCTCTATATATATACACCTTACCTAGCCCATTTTTGGACAAACCTAGCCTAAACCTACCCCCTACCTCTAGCCAGCCGCAATCCCCACCTCCTCCTCGAATTCCGTGCACATCCAGCCTCCCACAACCACTTGGCGCCGCCGCCGCGCCCCGGACCAATCCGGGCGTGCCACGTCGCCCCTGGCCGTCTCCAGCCACCCCTGGGCCGCCATGTGGCGTCGCCAGCTCACCCCAGCACTCCCCACCGCCGCCGGCCCTACGAGCCCTGCCGTGGCCCACCAGAGCCCATCTGGGGCTCGGGACAGCCCCCGCGTCACCTCCCGCTCCCTCGTCCCCGAGCTCCAGGGGAGGGAGATCCCGCACCAGGCCCCGTCGGCGTCCTCGCTAGAGCTGCTCGCCGGAGCAGCAACGAGCTCCACTAGGTCGACCCCGTCCCTCTCCTCTCCCTTTTCTCTCTCTTCTCTTTTTCTCTCCCTGACCTCTCTGCGCTTCCACGTGGTCAGCGCCGCCAACAGGGCTCCCTCGCCGACGCCCACGACGAACCGCCGTTTGATCCGGCCGGAATGGACCCGGCGCGACCAGATCCGGCCATCTCCATGTCCCCGCGACCTCCCCGCCGTTGCTGCGCCCTCGCCGGCGTGCGCCGTCGCCGCCGTCTTTGCCTTTCGGTTCGTGCGGGCAAGAGGAGGAAGAGCGCCTCTCGTGTGGGCCCCACGTGGGCCGATGCGCCCCAAGGCCCAGCTCCCGGCCTAGTCGCCCGGCCTGCTGTTTCCACCGCCTTGGGCAAAGGCCCAATGGGTGAGAACCCTGCTGTGCACTGTTGGCCCAGTCCGATTCGGCCCGCCTCTGTTTTTTTCCAGATCTACAATTTGTCTATTTTTTCAGAGGAGAGCATTTTTGCAGGAAAACCCTTGTGGATCATGCATATAATAACTCATGAACCGTGCATCGGATCTAAATAAGTTATATATGAAACTTGCTTAGAATTTTGTCTAGATTCATAATATCCAACTTTCATCTATATTTGAAATGTTAAAAATGCTATTTGATTAAATTTGCTCCTATGTCATGTTAAAATGCTTTAATTCATAACTAAATAACCGTAGCTCGGATTTAAACAAACTTTATATGTAAATGGGGTAGAAAAATGCCTAGTTTAACATGGTGGCATCACTTTGCATGTTTAACAACTATAAAATATGGTTTAGGGCAGAACAGTACCAAATCTATAATATGCTCATGAGGAGTTTCCGGATTTGTTGTTCGATGTTCCGGCCTCATTTAAACTTGCCTAGATAGGTAGTTTTATTGTGCTTCACCCTCTTGCCATGTTAATAAACATTTAATCTTGTTGGGTACATAAACGAGAGAGAACTAAATAAGTCATGTGGTGTTTTCTTCAATATGCAAATTCGTTGCATAATGAGCTCCACTTAATTTGTAGGATTGTTTGTGCATTTTGCCATGCCATGCCATGTATCATTAAACCGGACATACATCATACTTGGTTGTGCATCATGCCATGTCCATGTGTGGTTTGTTTACTATGTTGTGTGCTTCTTTTTGGTGTTTGCTTCTTCGGGTTGGTTCCGGTAACGTCGCGTTTGTGAGGACCCATTCGTCTACGTCCGTTTGTCTTCTTCATGGATTCGTTCTTCTTCCTTGCGGGATCTCAGGCAAGATGACCATACCCTCGAAATCACTTCTATCTTTGCTTGCTAGTTGCTCGCTCTTGTGCTATGCCTATGCCGCGATACGTACCACTTGCTTATCATGCCTCCCATATTGTTGAGCCAAGCCTCTAACCCACCTTGTCCTAGCAAACCGTTGTTTGGCTATGTTACCGCTTTGCTCAGCCCCTCTTATAGTGTTGTTAGTTGCAGGTGAAGATTGGAGCTTGTTCCGTGTTGGAACATGGATATATTTTGTTGGGTTATCACAATATCTCTTATTTAATTAATGCATCTATATACTTGGTAAAGGGTGCAAGGCTCGGCCTTATGCCTGGTGTTTTGTTCCACTCTTGCCGCCCTAGTTTCCGTCATATCAGTGTTATGTTCCCGGATTTTGCGTTCCTCACGCGGTTGGGTTATAATGGGAACCCCTTGACTCTTTGCTTTGAATAAAACTCCTCCAGCAAGGCCCAACCTTGGTTTTACCATTCGCCACCTAGCCTTTTTCCCTTGGGAGTCACGCATCCCGAGGGTCATCTTATTTTAACCCCCCCCCCCCCAGGCCAGTGCTTGTCTAAGTGTTGGTCCGAACTAGAGTCCTTTGCAGCGCCACCTCGGGGAAACTTGAGGGCTGGTTTTAGTTATACGGAGCGCTCATCCGGTGTTGCCCTGAGAACGAGATATGTGCAGATCCTATCAGGATGTCGGCGCATCGGGCGGTCTTGCTGGTCTTGTTTTACCATTGTCGAAATGTCTTGTAACCGGGATTCCGAGTCTGATCGGGTCTTCCCGCTAGAAGGTCTATTCCTTCGTTGACCGTGAGAGCTTGTCATGGTCTAAGTTGGGACACCCTTGCAGGGTTTTGAACTTTCGAAAGCCGTGCTCGCGGTTATGGGCAGATGGGAATTTGTTAACGTCCGGTTGTAGAAAACCTGAAGTTTGACCTTAATTAAAATGCATCAACCGCGTGTGTAACCGTGATGGTCTCTTTCCAATGGAGTCCGGGAAGTGAACACGGTGTTGGAGTTATGCTTGACGTAGGTTGTTCTAGGATCACTTCTTGATCATAGTTTCTCGACCGTGCTTTGCCTTCTCTTGTCGCTCTCATTTGCGTATGTTAGCCACCATATATGCTAGTCGCTTGCTGCAGCTCCACGTCATACCTTTTACCTTACCCATAAGCTTAAATAGTCTTGATCGCGAGGGTGCGAGATTGCTGAGTCCCCGTGGCTCACAGATACTTCCAAAACCAGCTTGCAGGTGCCGATGATGCCATTCCGGGTGACGCAAGCAAGCTCAAGGAGGAGCTCAATGAAGATCTTGTCCTTTGTGTTGTTCCATTCTAGTCGATCAGTAGTGGATCCCAGTTGGGGTCGACCGGGGACCTTGTCGCATTTGGGGTTCTTCTTTTATTTTGGTTCCGTAGTCGGACCTTGATTGTATTTGGATGTTGTAATTCTTTATTCATGTATTGTGTGAAGTGGCGATTGTAAGCCAACTAGGTATCTTTTCCCCTATTGTATTACATGGGTTGTTTGCGAAGATTACCTCACTTGCGACATTGCTTTCAATGCGGTTATGCCTCTAAGTCGTGCTTCGACACGTGGGAGATATAGCCGCATCGAGGGCGTTACAAGTTGGTAATCAGAGCCTTCCCCGACCTTAGGAGCCCCATTGCTTGATCATTTTTAGCGGCCGAGTTGTGTCTAGAAAAATGTTTTGAGTCATTTAGGAATTATATATCGGAGAGTTAGGAATTATTTTTACTTCCCAGTCTCCTCATCGCTCTGGTAAGGCATCCTGACGTAGAGTTTTGACTCTTCTCTTCTCAAATTTCACTAAAAAAATTTTAGGATCACGCGGGTATCTTGGAATCGTTCCGATGGTTTTGTGACGAGGACATTGTCTTGGTGCCTCCTGTCAGGGGTTTTGTGGAAGTGTCCTGGGGAGTTGAGCTCTGAGGTGTTTTCATCACAATTCTATCGTTGCAATTCTGGAATACCTGAGTTTAGTATGCCGACATCGAAAATCTCTTTTATGCAGTTCATTGGTGAGATAACCTCGACGCCACCCAGTACTGGGGCGGGAGTTCGGGAGTATCACCATAACTTGTATAACGGATGCTTTTCGAAGGTTGAGGTAGACGATTTCTGAAGTTTTCGCGGTTATGTGTTGAAGGATGGATACAGCTGGATGTAGGATTTGCTAGATTTGGGTGAGATATTATGCTTCCCCTGTATCCCCAACACCTGATTGCATAACCGGAAAGGTTCGGGAGTTTCATAAGTGGGATTCAAGTAGCTCTTAGGATATCTTTTCGACAGATGTATGATTTGAAATTGGGGTTCGACGTCTAGTGGTCCGCCTATTCACGGTCAGTTTTACAGTGGTCTCGTTGTGTCTTAAAGAGTCCTTGGCTATGCCAACTCGGGGACACTTCGTATGTCATGTGCACTGCCTTGTACATGATTGTGCTGTACAATCGAGCCCGTGTAGGCCCCACCATGAAAACTTCGGACGAAATCTCTATCATATGTTTGTTCTGGCTTATTCCGCAAGCCAATCCTTGTTTTGTTTTGAGTTGTGGTATTCGAGTTGCTTCTAAGTCAAATGTTGATTCCATACCTTTTCCAAGTGGTGTTCTCATATTCCTATGTGAATACTAATCCTTCTCGATCATCGAGTTTGTCATTTCAATTTCTTTTCACCAGTGTGTCTCTCCTCAAGTGGATCCGATCATTTCAACATCTGCAAGATCAAGTATCAGCTCTCTCAACGGTGTTTCTTTCATCCTTCCCAAGTTGCCTTTGTTTTCCCGCCCTCCCTCCCTTGTTTTTCTTCAATGACTCAGATTTCTTAATCAAGTATCCATTTTACTGATGTGAAGTCTCTCCATTCTTTTCAATCAATATCCTTATCCGGTGTTTCTCAAGAAGATTCTAACGTTGCTTCAAGTTCGTCACTCTTCACTCGTTCTCTTCTCCGGTGGATTCAAATCAAGCTTTTGGTGTTTGATCATATTCTTTTCCTTATTTCAAATG
Source organism: Triticum dicoccoides (assembly GCF_002162155.2). Classification (NCBI taxonomy): domain Eukaryota; kingdom Viridiplantae; phylum Streptophyta; class Magnoliopsida; order Poales; family Poaceae; genus Triticum; species Triticum dicoccoides. The sequence continues at coordinate 231,478,405 of NC_041390.1, forward strand.
TCTTCTCTTGCCGGTGCACCTCTCAATCATTAACTTTTCATTATTCATTTGTTCCGGAGTGCTAAAGATATCTCGAAGATTCGTGCTTCCACTCTGCATTCATTCAAGATCTTTCGAGGTTGTTATCTCATTCAAGCCATTTAAATTCAACTGGTGCATTCTCTATTTTAAATCGTTCAACGGTGTTTCTTTTGAGTGGGCCCTAACCCACAGGTCTTTTCCCAGGATCTTACCTGACTCTTCTTATTCTCCCGGAGTTAGTCTCAAATTCATTTCACAGTTTGACATAAGAATGAATTGACATCAGTCAAATGTTTTTCTCCAAGATCTGCCAAATTATTTCATCGTTGGTTCAACCTCTATAACTTTCATTTGGAGTGCCTCAACAATTCACGATGGTGTTCCTCATCATCATTCTCTGCAGTTGGAGACCGAAGAAGAGTTTCTTTTAAATATTGCCCCATTCTCTGCCATCCTCTCATAATTGTTTTTGTTTGTGAGATTTTCACCCATCCGGAGTAATTCAGGAGTCTTTTGAGTTTGATTCTCCAAAGTCCATCATTTCGGGATTATTCATTCTCAGCTTTCAGCTATCATTCTCCAAATTTTACTAGTGCTTCATTCAAGTGATCTTTAATCGGCTCGTGATCTCTTCGTTCTCATGTATCTAAATCCTCTCAAGCATCTTCGTTCATTTTATATTTCTTCCCGGTGTTTCTTTATGTTTTATTTGTTCTTTTTCAATTCTTACGGTGGTTCGTTCAAGAGTTTTCTTCCTTCGTGTATCATATCCCTTCATGTATCATATCTATGCATTCGTGCTTTTCAAATTCTACCGGTGGTTCCTTGAAGACTTTCTCAAGTTTGCGCTATATCTCTCTTAATCTTTTTACGAGGATAAGTAGTATGCCAGATCCGTTGCTTGTCAGCAATTAAATTGTTGAAGGATACGCATAACATAATTCTTATTCTTGTTCCATCCAAGTGATTAATTCCTATTTTCCGGAGTGGTTCATCATACTTATTCTTGGTTTCCAGTGCGCATCTTTCTTTCCCGGAGTTCCAAGTTCTCTCAATTATATCATCACGGAGATCCATCTAAATCATTACAAGGTTTCACCTTGTGTTTCCAACTTCTCTTTCTTTTCGCTATCCTTTTGTACCGGAGTTCTTCATGGAGGTTCTACATGATGGTTCATCAAGGATTTAATTCCTTCTCGAAGTTTTTCATCGAGATTCGTTTCTAATGAGCTCAAACATTCTTCATCTTGCAATCTGGAGTGCAATTCTTTCAACCGTTTCATTCGAGGTGGTATTATGTCATTCTTGATAATTAGAGTTCATGTTTCATGAGTCACATGTTGTTAAGAATGATGTATTTTAAATCCATCAATCTCTTCATTGGGGTTGCCTTGGGTTATATTTCACTTAAAGCCTTCCCTAAGGTTTGTTGCTATCTATGGTGCTTATAAAGGACCCAAGTTCTTCTTTATCCTTCCGATGAACAAGTTCCTCGTCTTCATGTTCTTATCAATCCAATATTGTTTTCGTTAGTGGCGGAATTTTCACCTCAAGTTCTAGAGATGTTTTCCATAAGCCCACTACAAGCTTATCCTCTTCGTTGTTGTTTTCCCAACAACCCCGCGCAATCTTTTCTTGCAAGAATGCTTTCCAAGTTCAATTGTGATAGAAGTTGTCATTTTCTTCTCCGCTCTTTTGTTCCGATAATCTACCTTTGATTCTTTCATCCGGAGGCATTGTGATGTTGCTCTTTTCTCTCATCATCTTGGATCATGTTCTTTTCGTGATTATCCATTTAACCAGAGTGTTCTGTCCTTTTTGCTCAAGTTCTTTTCACCGTATCATGTCTTGCATAACTTCTTAACCGGAGTGCTTTCAATATATATCTTGCCCTTCAACCTCAAGGTTTTTCGCAATGTTCTTTGTCCCTCCTTGCTAACGGAGTGTTTTAGACTTTGTTCACCTTCGTTGTATTCTTTTCTTGATTTTTTTTCAACCTCTCAAGGTTCTTTGGTTTCACTCGTTTGTCAAAGGAGCAACTTAGTTTTACCTCTTCTCTTTCTCTTCCGTTTTTCCCTCTGGTGCCATTCTAGATCTCGGGACGAGATCCTCTCGTAGTGGTGGAGTGTTGTAACGTCCCAAGACCGGAGCTTCAGATGCCTTACAGGGTTTCCGAGTTTCGTCATGTGAATTGTTTGGTTCTTTGCATTCATCATTGCATCATGTGCATGGCATCATGTCATCATGTGCATCGCATTTGCATACATGTTTGTATCATGCATCCGAGCATTTTCCCCGTTGTTCGTTTCTCAATTCGACACTCCTATGTCCTCCGGCGCCCCCTTTTACCTCGTTTCGTGAGTGGCCGAATTTTTTTCTCGGAATGGGATGAAACTTGGCGTGCGGTCTTATTATAGTGTAGACAGAGCGCCTGTCAAGTTTCGTCGCATTCGGAGCTTGTTTGATAGCCCAACCGTTATATATATAGCGGCACCATTGCTGGTATTTTCGTCGGACGTTTTCGGTCTTCGGAAACCCGTGTCGGGCTGAAGTTCTTTTCTCTCCTCTCAGTCCAACCCTCCTACACAGCCCGAGTCCAGCCCACTAAACCCCCCTCCGACCGGAACCGTTCGATTACGATCGGAGGGCTCCGAAACCCCCCTAACCCTAGCCCCTTCTCTATATATATACACCTTCCCTAGCCCATTTTTGGACAAACCTAGCCTAAACCTACCCCCTACCTCTAGCCAGCCGCAATCCCCACCTCCTCCTCGAATTCCGTGCACATCCAGCCTCCCACAACCACTTGGCGCCGCCGCCGCGCCCCGGACCAATCCGGGCGTGCCACGTCGCCCCTGGCCGTCTCCAGCCACCCCTGGGCCGCCATGTGGCGTCGCCAGCTCACCCCAGCGGTCCCCACCGCCGCCGGCCCTGCGAGCCCTGCCGCGGCCCACCTGATCCCATCTGGGGCTCGAGACAGCCCCCGCATCGCCTCCCGCTCCCTCGTCCCCGAGCTCCAGGGGAGGGAGCTCCTGCACCAGGCCCCGTCGGCATCCTCGCCGGAGCTGCTCGCCGGAGCAGCAACGAGCTCCACAAGGTCGACCCCGTCCCTCTCCTCTCCCTTTTCTCTCTCTTCTCTTTTTCTCTCCCTGACCTCTCTGCGCTTCCACGTGGTCAGCGCCGCCACCAAGGCTCCCTCGCCGACGTCCACGATGAACCGCCGTTGGATCCGGCCGGAATGGACCCGGCGCGACCAGATCCGGCCATCTCCATGTCCCCGCGACCTCCCCGCCGTTCCTGCGCCCTCGCCGGCGTGCGCCGTTGCCGCCGTCTCTGCCTTTCGGCTCGTGCGGGCACGAGGAGGAAGAGCGCCTCTCGTGTGGGCCCCACGTGGGCCGATGCGCCCCAAGGCCCAGCTCCCGGGCTAGTCGCCTGGCCTGCTGTTTCCACCGCCTTGGGCAAAGGCCCACTGGGTGAGAACCCCGCTGTGCACTGTTGGCCTAGTCCGATTCGGCCCGCCTCTATTTTTTTCCAGATCTGCAATTTGTCTATTTTTTCAGAGGAGAGCATTTTTGCAGGAAAACTCTTGTGGATCATGCATATAATAACTCATGAACCGTGCATCGGATCTAAATAAGTTATATATGAAACTTGCTTAGAATTTTGTCTAGATTCATAATATCCAACTTTCATCTATGTTTGAAATGTTAAAAATGCTGTTTGATTAAATTTGCTCCTATGTCATGTTAAAATGCTTTAATTCATAACTAAATAGCCGTAGCTCGGATTTTAACAAACTTTATATGTAAATGGGGTAGAAAAATGCCTAGTTTAACATGGTGGCATCACTTTGCATTTTTAACAACTATAAAATATGGTTTAGGGCAGAACAGTACCAAATCTATAATATGCTCATGAGGAGTTTCCGGATTTGTTGTTCGATGTTCCTGCCTCATTTAAACTTGCCTAGATAGGTAGTTTTATTGTGCTTCACCCTCTTGCCATGTTAATAAACATTTAATCTTGTTGGGTACATAAACGAGAGAGAACTAAATAAGTCATGTGGTGTTTTCTTCAATATGCAACTTCGTTGCATAATGAGCTCCACTTAATTTGTAGGATTGTTTGTGCATTTTGCCATGCCATGCCATGTATCATTAAACCAGAATTACATCATACTTGGTTGTGCATCATGCCATGTCCATGTGTGGTTTGTTTACTATGTTGTGTGCTTCTTTCCGGTGTTTGCTTCTTCGGGTTGGTTCCGGTAACGTCGCATTTGTGAGGACCCGTTCGTCTACGTCCGTTTGTCTTCTTCATGGATTCATTCTTCTTCCTTGCGGGATCTCAGGCAAGATGACCATACCCTCGAAATCACTTCTATCTTTGCTTGCTAGTTGCTCGCTCTTTTGCTATGCCTATGCCGCGATACCTACCACTTGCTTATCATGCCTCCCATATTGTTGAGCCAAGCCTCTAACCCACCTTGTCCTAACAAACCGTTGTTTGGCTATGTTACCGCTTTGCTCAGCCCCTCTTATAGTGTTGTTAGTTGCAGGTGAAGATTGGAGCTTGTTCCGTGTTGGAACATGGATATATTTTGTTGGGTTATCACAATATCTCTTATTTAATTAATGCATCTATATACTTGGTAAAGGGTGGAAGGCTCGGCCTTATGCCTGGTGTTTTGTTCCACTCTTGCCGCCCTAGTTTCCGTCATATCAATGTTATGTTCCCGGATTTTGCATTCCTCACGCGATTGGGTTATAATGGGAACCCCTTGACAGTTCGCTTTGAATAAAACTCCTCCAGCAAGGCCCAACCTTGGTTTTACCATTCGCCACCTAGCCTTTTTCCCTTGGGAGTCGCGCATCCCGAGGGTCATCTTATTTTAACCCCCCCGGGCCAGTGCTTGTCTAAGTGTTGGTCCGAACTAGAGTCCTTTGCAGCGCCACCTCAGGGAAACTTGAGGGCTGGTTTTAGTTGTACCGAGCACTCATCCGGTGTTGCCCTGAGAATGAGATATGTGCAGCTCCTATCAGGATGTCGGCGCATCGGGCGGTCTTGCTGGTCTTGTTTTACCATTGTCAAAATGTCTTGTAACCGGGATTCCGAGTCTGATCGGGTCTTCCCGCTAGAAGGTCTATTCCTTCGTTGACCGTGAGAGCTTGTCATGGGCTATGTTGGGACACCCCTGCAGGGTTTTGAACTTTCGAAAGCCGTGCCCGTGGTTATGGGAAGATGGGAATTTGTTAATGTCCGGTTGTAGAAAACCTGAAGTTTGACCTTAATTAAAATGCATCAACCGCGTGTGTAACCGTGATGGTCTCTTTCCGGCGGAGTCCGGGAAGTGAACACGGTGTTGGAGTTATGCTTAACATAGGTTGTTCTAGGATCACTTCTTGATCATAGTTTCTCGACCGTGCTTTGCCTTCTCTTATCGCTCTCATTTGCGTATGTTAGCAACCATATATGCTAGTCGCTTGCTGCAGCTCCACCTCATACCTTTTACCTTACCCATAAGCTTAAATAGTCTTGATCGCGAGGGTGCGAGATTGCTGAGTCCCCGTGGCTCACAGATACTTCCAAAACTAGCTTGCAGGTGCCGATGATGCCATTCCAGGTGACGCAACCAAGCTCAAGGAGGAGCTCAATGAAGATCTTGTCCTTTGTGTTGTTCCGTTCTAGTCGATCAGTAGTGGAGCCGAGTTGGGGTCGATCCGGGACCTTATCGCATTTGGGGTTCTTCTTTTATTTTGGTTCCGTAGTCGGACCTTGATTGTATTTGGATGTTTTAATTCTTTATTCATGTATTGTGTGAAGTGGCGATTGTAAGCCAACTAGGTATCTTTTCCCCTATTGTATTACATGGGTTGTTTGCGAAGATTACCTCACTTGCGACATTGCTTTCAATGCGGTTATGCCTCTAAGTCGTGCTTCGACACGTGGGAGATATAGCCGCATCGAGGGTGTTACACTGCGGTACGCCAGGCCTCGTTTCCATCGCCTGTTCCGTCCAAGCCCTGCCGATGAACACGACCACGCATTCCGTTCCGACCCAGCCGGTTGGCTCCCACGCGTTCCGTTGCCTCTCGATGAACACGACGCATTCCATTGCCTCCCCATGAACATGACGCATTCCGTTGCTTCCCCATGAACATGACGACGACGGTGTTTCTCCGTTCCGACCCAGCCGTGTCAACGAGCCCTTGCCGTACGTATGCGCGAGTAGGCGTTCGAGACCCCGCCCGTATGTACACATACATGGCCGTATTTTCTTTCTTGCACCCTGGCCGATGTACGTACCTGTACATGCTACATGTGCGCCTCTAACATGACACGTGTGCGCCTCTACATCCACCAGTATATATGTACATACATGTTCGCGACCAGAATGACAATGCTACGTATGCTTTGACCAAGTGGGTCCCGACTGTGAGGCACTTCCTTGCGTGCGAAGATGTAGCTGGTGGGTCCCAGCAATCAAGGGGGAAACGTTTTTTTGCAAAATATGGTGGCATGTCCAGTGGGTACCCGCTGTCAGGTGGAGGAATAATTATTTTGCACGTAATAAGGAGGCACTTCCTTGCTGCGGCCGTGGACCCATCTGTCAGCCTCTCCACGTACAGTCCACGTCCGATGGAAGCCGTTCCTTGACCACGTTGACCACGCCGTGCCGAGAGTACCAGGGCACTGGACGGCGGCGAGGCCTAGGAAGGGGACGACGCGGAGCCGGGGAAGACGCGGTAGTGGATGCCCACGCGTAGAGGAGTACGAGGGTTCACTGGTTCGCTGCGGTGTGAGGCTGCCGTCCCCGCAGAATAACAGGGGTGTGGGTGAGTAGAGGGATGGCCTGCCTAGCGGTGAGAGTAGTAGGGGGCCGTCAGGCCTCCGCCGCATCGCACCCGGCCACGGGAGGCAGGAGCTCGAGGCACGACCGGCGCTGGTTTGGGCGGCTGGAGCAAGAAGACCATAGGTTGAAGAAGCACTACGGCCATTGGATGGACATCGTACGATCACTGGAGCTAGAATCGTGCATATTGACTAAGTTGACAAAGCCCTCCATCCCCATCAACTTAGTAGGCCCACAAGTCAGCTTGCCACTATACTGGGTCCCAGCTAACAGCGGGAGTATGCATTTTTTTGTGTGTAATAAGGAGGCACTTCCTTGCGTGCAAAGATATAGCTGGTGGGTCCGAGCTGTCAGCGGCGGTAACATTTTTTCACAAAATACAGAGGCCCTTTCGATGGGTCCCTGATGTCAGGTGGAGGAATCATTATTTTGCGCGTAATAAGGAGGCATTTCCTTGCGTGCGACCGTGGACCCAGCTGTCGGCCTCTCCACATACAGTCCACTTTAGATGCATGTCGGTCGTTGACCACGTTGACCAGGCCGCGCTGAGAGCACCAGGGCGGTGGACGATGGCGAGGCCTAGGAAGGGAACGACACGGAGGCAGGGAAGACTCGGTAGTTGTTTCCCATGCGGAGGGGAGTACGACTGTATGAGGGTTTACTGGTTCGTCTGTCATCGCCGGAGAATAACAGGAGGTGTGGGTGAGTACAGGGATGGCTAGGACAACGATGGGAGTACGGTGGGGTGGTGAGGCCTACGCGGCAGCATAGCCGGCCGCGGGGAGGAGGGAGCAGGCAGTCCCGCCGGCGCTTGTTTGAGTGGCTAGAGCAGGAAGAGCAGAGATTGAAGAAGCACGACGGCCTTTGGATGGCCATCCAACAGTCACCGCTTGTGCGTCAACCTTTTTTTAGGAAAGCCTCAAATCTGTGGAAAACAGCATACAACCCATCTGCCATTATTTCTAATAATTTACAACCCATTTGCTAATTATTAAGGTTTTTTGGAGCCCATATTCTTTTTGTTAGCACTACAGCCCATATTGTGGCCACGGTTAAAAAATTATATGAAATTTTGCATATTTCGGTGCGGTCCGAACTGTTTTTAATCCGGAAATTTCAACTCACATTCAAACTGATTTTAAAAATGAATGTATATCAATAAAAAATCCAACAAATTCTCCACGCATAAAAATTAATGCAATTTAAAATCTCGAAATGAAAAAAAGAAGATATTGATACTAATTGCCAGTTTGATGTGTTTTAAAAATGCACAGCCCATTTCTCATTACTGGTGGGCCGTTTTCTCGGCCAGCCGAATGAAAGCTCTCCTCGTATTGAAAGATTTGCAGCCGAACATGCCTGACAAAGCGACTTACTTGGCAAATCACAAAAAAACTGGGCTGTGGCCGTGGACCCAGTTGTCGGCCTCTCCACGTACAGTACTCTTCCGATGGAATGTCGTTGACCACGTTGACCACGCCGCACCGAGAGCACCAAGGCGGTGGACGATAGCGAGGCCAAGGAAGGGGACAACGCGGAGCCGGGGAAGACGCGGCAGTGGATGCCCACGCGGAGAGGAGTACGAGGGTTCACTGGTTCGGCTGCGGTGTGAGGCTGCCGTCGCCGCAGGGCCTGGCTAGCGGTGGGAGTAGTAGGGGGCGATGAGGCCTCAATGGCAGCACAGCCGGCCACTGGAGGCAGGAGCAGGCAGTCTCCCCAGTGCTGGTTTGGGCGGCTGGTGCAAGAAGAGCAGCGATTGAAGAAGCAGCAGGATCATTCGATTCAAATCCAACGGTTACTACTGCTAGAATCGTTTGTTGACTAAGTTGACAAGCCCTGCGTATGCGTCAACTTAGTAGGCCCACAGGTCAGCCTCCCAACCGGTGCAACCCAGATGTCAGTGGGAGGAATCATTTTTTCGCGTAATAAGGAGGCAGTTGATTGCGTGCGGCCAGGCCAGCAGAGGGAGTAGGGTGGGCCGGCGAAGCCTGCGCGGCATCACAGCGGGCCACAAGAGGAGGGAGCAGGCAGTCCCACCGATGCTAGTTTAGGCGGCTAGAGCAGGAAGATCAGAGATTGAAGAAGCACGTCGGCCGTTGGATGGACATCCAACAGTCACTGCTGCTAGAATCGTGTGTTCATTGACAAAGCCTTGCGTAAACAAGTCAGCCTCGAAAACTGTGGCGTGTACAACCTATTTGCTATTATTTTTATAATTTTTACTCATTTTCTAAGTCATATGGAATTTATTGCAGCCCGTTTTCCATTTTTAGAATTGTTGGCCATTTTCTGGTCAGTACGAGGGTCAAAAAATTAACTAAATATGTGGGAAATTTTGAAACTTCGCAAATTTTTGCTGGGGAACGAAATATTCTTAATCCAAAAATTAATAGCCATACTAAAACAAATTTAAAAATAAATTAGTACTATGTCATGTTAAATCCAATGAAATACGTATAAGATATCAGTGAACAAAAACAAAAAAAGAAACTTATATCCCATTTGCTATAATTTTTTTTGGAATTTTCAACCCCTTTTGATATTACTTTTAACAGACATTGACCATACTCTTAAGCCAGGCCGGAATGCATCCCTCCTCGACTTGAAAGATTTGCAGCCCAGTAATTCAGAGAAAACAAATAGGCCTAGCTTGGGTATTCTTCAAAAAGAAATACGGGGCTACCTATTTTCCCAAAGAACTGGTGCATGAGCATTTAGCCGTATTTATTTACTTATTTATGTTTAGGGGACCATGAGCATGTACCTGGGCCAGATTCATGTGAGAGCCTCCCTTCCAGTTAATTATGGGCTTCTCTATTGGGCCTTCATCAGTGGGCTGCATGTTATCAACAAGTGGAAAATTTGTTTCGTATGAAAAATAGTATGCGCTACGTACGGTACGGGGCACTAAAGGATCGAACCGTGCAACGACTTCCAAAACATTGTGTTTGTCGTTCTAACAACACATTTATTCAACCAACAGACGAAATATACTACTGATTGTTCATTGAAAACAGCAGCAGCATCAACCAGGGCTGGGGGTGCAACAGAAGCAGTAAGCAAGCCAGAAGAGTGAAGACGCAACTCTCTCTTCCGAACCAAACATCAGCCATCATTACAAAAGGGCTACCAAAAAAAGAACAAGTGTATGCATCAAACTAAATAAAGATCCTACTACACCAAGTGTATGCATCTAACTAACTGGCTCAGTTAGATGTTACTATTTATTAAGCTGTGGAGATTGGCTAACGGCTTGAACCAGATGGGTGCCTGACGGGGGAAACTCCAGCCAGCATGTCGAAGTCTGATACTTGTGACCCACTCTCCTACTTTGGGCTGTAGAGCGTGGCGGCACATATTAGGGTATGGTGCATGCAGAGACGCATGGTACGCTGTGTACACACAGTTTTGCCTAATGAACGAAACAGCGCTGCCATCATGATCCTTGTCGTCGGTTATATCCTGGTTAATCAGATAATTCAGTCTGACAAACAGAGAGCGTGTACCAAGGCTACTTACCAGCGTCCAGTCAAAAATTCCTGAAGGCCCAGAGAAGCCGGGATCCTGCTCAAAGACCTTGCAGTGACTGTGATCATATTCCGCGAAACAATATGTCCGGTATGTGTGAACGATCATCAATCTTTCACCGTCGTCTGATCGAGCCAGGAACCACCTGCAACTGCCATGCCGCTTTTCTTTGAAAGGTTCTGGGATTAGGAAGGGTAGGGACACCAGGCAGCCTACAACATCATATCAAGTTGGAGTCAAATAAAAAAGGGCTCTTGATTTAGTCAATCTTAAGAACAACATGTTATGAGCATGAATATTTTTTCAGCAAATGTTGACAGTAATATAAGCAAGCCATCATAATATCATAGGAAAGTAACATACTGCTCTAATAGCCGTTTGTAGCGATGACTGGAGTAGGCCAGCAATACGTCCAGCCATAGAAGGAGTCGACAGCATAAATGAAGCCCTTGTGTTCAATGGCATCAGAGAACCATGGAGGATGTATGATCCTACGATGGACGTGCTGATTTATTCACTAACCGCGGTTGAAGAATGCAATTAGCCTGAAGTATTTTATAATTTGCAGATCTTGTGGGCACTTGGCAGATTACAACCTTGAGCAAGTTAAACTTGGTATCATGTTGGCTACTGTAAGATTCCGAGTATTCTGGGCCGCGGTGCCAAAGTAGTGCAGTGTTAATCGAAGGAAGGGGGATCAATCGCCGGATGTAGACCTCCACGAGCATCCAGCTACCGCGAGCAAGCAAGGAGCTGGCTTAAAAAGCTCCAGCCTAAGGGCTTTGAGTAAACGGTACAGCCCCGACGAGCACGCGGCGAGCGGCATGGTACTAAGATTGTCCACACGTGAAACAATGAGCTTGATTACCTCTATGGGGAGCGAATTCTAGCCACTCTTTCGACGGACGCTGCTCGGTTCTGCCATGGTTAGTGCTTGGGTTTCGGACGAGGGGGGGGGGAGGCGCCTTAGCGGGGATGGAAGATTGGACGAGATTACGTGCGCACAAAGATGGAGAAGCGAATATGTGATGCGGGAAGTGGACAGGTGATGATGACTACAGCAGGCCGCTTGACTTACAAGACACATACCAGCAGCGTAGGGTCATGTCGATGCCAGACAACTTGCTTGAGTGATCACAGTACTGGTACTCCCTACAGTGCTATGCCCTAACTTTCTTGAGTAGAGTAGTAGAGTAGGACTTCGCTCTACTACTAGCACCAGAGGAGTAGTATATTCTAATCTAAAATAGTTACAAACTTCAATGCTCGAGCGTGGAACGACTATGAACCGTCCTCAAAGACCGTGTATACGTGGTGTATGGACATGGGCGACAACCTCAACGCCAACGGTGCTGCTCCCGTTGCAGCGTATCTGTTTCTGTCCTTCCTGTTCGAAATCGTGGTAGAATTCATGATTTATTTTGTGCTTATTCGGATTAAATCTCGTAGTAACTTGCTCACATATTCAACCGGCGCAATGTCCCCTACAGCCACTCCCGTTTCATGGACGGCCTGGTCGATGCCTCCAAGGAGCCCTTCGTCCACTGCTATGAGTGCCCGATGCCGCTTTGTGGCTCGCCGGCGGACATGGTGCATCACCTCACGGATGCGTGCAACGGTCACTGCTGGCCCTTGGTGGAGAACATCAAGTACGAGATGTGCTACCCGTTCACCATGCCGGAGTCGCTGGAGGATCGACGTGAGAGGGAGGGGGAGGATATAGCGTTGAACGTGAACGTGAGGGGGAGGAGATAGTGATGTCGTGGGAGGCGCAATATTTATAGCGAGCAATGGCACACCTATGTAAGATATGGACTGAGCTGCACTGACTTAACTGCAGGTCCAGTTGCATCACTAACATGTGGGCCAGACCCCTGTTGGCCCATATGTCAGTGAACCAATGCACCTGCAGTTAAGTAACAGCTACGTGGGAACATTTGTTGGAGTAAATTATGGGGGAGCGAAGGGTGGAAATATTGCTGGTCACAACGGAATGGACGAGCGTGGGGGAGGAGAGTCATGCATGCAGATTTTTTTCACACGGGGTGGAGTGGTGGGGCCACCAGAGGGAGAAGGAGAGTTTGACAGACATATTGTTTCCACACATGGAGAGGAAAAGATTTGGAGACGAACGGGCTTCCTGCAGGTAAGGGGAATGGTGCATAATAAGTCATCTTGCATGTCGGGCTAGGTATAGTCTCAAGTCATTAAAAACATACACGCCCCACACATGTTCATATGTCAAGCTGCACTAAATTATTGCATGCGATGATTAAGGCTGTCCATAATGGTGGTATCTTAGCTGGTATCATGCACACGGGAATAGCAAACATGCTGATGTGGCAAAAAATTAAAGAAGAGAGGGGGGTTAGAGTAACTAGTGTTCATGCATGCTTTGGTAAACACATTTTTTGTGAAGAACGACAGCACTAGTTGAGTATTTTTGCAGACTTCAAAAACTATTTCACCGCCTCTACTATCTTGCTAAGAGTAGGTGAAATTTTTGAATCGAGCCCTTTAAACTAGAAGGGAGGTAGTGGCAGTCTAATAGCTAACCTTGTTGTGATGACAAGATAGGACATGGCACGCACCTGGACGGAGGAACTAGTCTGCATTGGGCATTTAAGTTTTGTCTGAAGTCAATGTACCTCTCCTTTCACCAGACATATAGAAAAATGTGTCAACATTCACAATTGTCAAAGATTAGCCATTCGGCCAATAAGGTGGCACACTTAATCGCTAAGTACAGCTTTGACAATAGATTAGATGGTATTCTTGTAAATAACATACCGCCCTGTGTGGTGAATATTGTATCGAATGAGTGTACTGGTGTTGCTGGTTAATTAATATAAGGTGGTGTTCAAAAAAAAGTATAAATTTGGTCAAACACTTTGCAAATGGTTGATGGGAGTAAAATGGACCAGAGGGAGTATCATGCATGCGGAGTAGGCAAAAAAATTGCGTGTCTAAAAAAAGGCAAAAAAATTGCTCATTTATACCCGGTCAAAGTCTCAAAGGGCGTGACTGCGCGAGGGAGGTGAAGGTCATGGGAGGCGCGACCTTTGACGGAATTAAGTGAAGTTACATCCACGCGCCGGCATGGCGTGCGAACAGGCAAAAGCTATACCGTCAGGCCTATGATATGGGTCTAGTAGACATGACATCTAGTGGGTCCCGCATAGTTCTCGAGAACTCTTTGGGGGCTTGCAGCCGTTTATCCACCGGGCAAGCCAGCAACCCCACACCGTTCGCACGCCCTACTCGTCCCCGTCTTCTACCTTACAACAGTTCGCTCCCAGTCGTCCCATCCTTTCACATTAGTTTGCTCCCAGTTTTTTTGCAGGGTACAATAGTTCAACTTCTCCTAACCCTCCTCCGAAATCCATGGCCTCCCAAATCTCCATGGTCGCCGCTGAGTACCAGCTTAGAGCCATCACCGGCGATCAGTTCATCGTCATCTACACACGTGGATCCGAGACGGTGAAAGCATGGCTCGCTCACTTCCTACGCATGTTCAATAGTTCAACGGATGAGTGGGTCGCCGGACTAGATGTTGAGTACTATCGGTGTCAAAACCGGCGGATCTCGGGTAGGGGGTCCCGAACTGTGCGTCTAGGCGGATGGTAACAGGAGACAAGGGGCACGTTGTTTTTACCCAGGTTCGGGCCCTCTCGATGGAGGTAAACCCTATGTCCTGCTTGATTGATATTGATGATATGGGTAGTACAAGAGTAGATCTACCACGAGATCAAAGAGGCTAAACCCTAGAAGCTAGCCTATGGTATGATTGTTGTTCCTACGGACTAAAACCCTCCGGTTTATATAGACATCGGTGAGGGCTAGGGTTACACAGAGTCGGCTACAATGGTAGGAGATCTACATATCCGTACCGCCAAGCTTGCCTTCCACGCCAAGGAAAGTCCCTTCCAGACACGGGACAAAGTCTTCAATCTTGTATCTTCATAGTCCAGGAGTCCGGCCAAAGGTATAGTCCGGCTATCCGGACACCCCCTAATCTAGGACTCCCTCAAGTACACCACAGTCCTGGGACGAGAGAAGGATCTAAAGGACGAAGAGAGGAAGAAGCCTGCCGTGATCCAGGTTTGCTTACATAACGTTTGCTTGGTCTACCACATATGCCATACCGACGTTGAGTGCCAGGATTTTAAGAACTTCCTCAAGGACAAAAGAGTGAAATTCATTACTGTAGGCTTTAAGAATGACAGGGATGTCCTGTGTTGGATAGGTCTCGTTGTAGGCTAGCCCTTCGATCTCCAGAAGGCAAGCCTGGTGTCCTCCTCTCAACCTTCAACGCTGACTCTGGAAGCAGCCATGATTGATCCTTCGTACACTAAACTGAAGAAAACTCATCACGAGTTTCATCATTCATGGGAGTCGAAGACATTAGATGAAGATCACATCCTGTATGCAACAATGGATGCCTACCTTTGTTTAAATATCTGCAAGGGTTGGATGAAGAAGCAGAGCCTAGTGTCCGGTTCAAGCAAAGAAGCATCGGCGAAGAGGAAGAGGAAGAGGGACGAGGACAAAGTCGAGGACGTGGACTTAGACTCCGAGTAGGTGGTAGTGCTGTCACTCATGCTGGTTCTACTGCAGTGTCAAGCGGATTAGTTGCTTAGTTTATTTTCAAGGGTGTGTTGTGCTGAGGCCCCAGCAGAACTATGTTTATGTTCTTTCTCATTATTTGAACTCTTTAGTACGTACAGTAGTACTACTACTATGTCTTACTACTGTTCTTCTTGCAGTTGGTACTACTACTCGTATCTTAATGTTCCTACTGTACTTAATACGTTCATACTAGTAGTATAATTTGGGTTAGTCAATTTGTGAAAGAAGTTCGACGGAGCGAAGGAAGAAGACGACAGAAGAGGTGGAAGAAGCCCTTCTAGCCATCCATGTTGCATCAAATGTCTCACATGAGTCGACTGACCCAAATTGCTTCTTCAGATTGTAGGATCCATGTGGCATTCAAGGTCTCGAAGGTAGATTCCGCATCCGGACCCAGTTTGCGGACTCGACGCGCGCGCAACCGGCTTCTGCTGCGACAGCCACCATGCGCGCCTCCTGCGCGCGGGCGGAGATGACAATGACACGGTAGTTCCTCCTCGCAGGCGTGCTGGAGCACGCACTCGTCGTCCTCTTCGTATGCAGCGTGCATAGACGCGGCTCCACCAGCTGCTCACGTGCTTGGCAGCGCGGTGGCGTCGCGAGGAGGGACTGCAGACGACGTGAGCGGGCGAGCCTTTGGCTTCATGGCACAGGGATGGCGGTGACATGGCGGTGATGGGCGAGAAATTGTTGGCCGGAGTAGGCGGGCGCCGGCATGCGCAACGGCGCGGCGGCATATTGATGAGTGCGCGTGTGGGAGCTTACTTTAGTTATATATATATAAGGTTGGTCAAACTTAAAAGAAAATCGTACTAGTACACATAAACATTAGACTTAGGCAGTGCTTTTATTAGTTAGTACCACAGCCACGATATGGAATCTTGTGCAAGCGCGTGAACCGCAGCCGCGCGGTCGATCGAACGGTGCGTCACCGTGTCGCGCTCGAAGGACATCCACCAAATCTTTTTGTGTGTGTGAAAACAATTCTCGAATATTACTCAACTTTTTTTCCTATGAAAGTTCTTGAAGTTGCAATATTTCCATATATTTGAATTTAGCTCCAGTTCGTGTTTATTTGGATTTGGACGTTTTAGGTGCGCCCTAGTTTTTTTAATATTGATTTTGTGTGTGTGACTGCGATAGAACGTGTGTATGTGTCCATATGTGTGTTGTGGCGGAAGGGCAATGTGGAGACGTTGTGCGTGTGATACAGACACAGAGAGGTGTGAATGTGCAAATGATCATGCATGATTGAGACATAGACAGATGCCGATACGTTGTGTATACATGAGAGAACGGTCTTCTAGTTTAGGGCCTGTTTGGTTCCAATAAGTCACATGACTTATAAGTCAAGTGACTTAAAATTAGTGACTTATAAGTCACGCCTGTTTGGTTGTCATCTGACTTATAAGTCACCTGACCACACCTTCCCACCTTGTTTTTTAATGTAAAGGTGATGGGACCCACGTAAAAAGGGGTGACTTATAGGTTTTAAGTTGGGGTGGAGCAACTTATGACTTATAAGTTGGGGTGACTTATAAGTTGGGTCCGTTTGGCAAAATAAGTCACTTTTTGCACTTTTCGACTTATAAGTTGGTGACTTATTTGGAACCAAACAGGGCATTACTTGTGTGTGTGTGTGTGAGAGAGAGAGAGAGAGGGAGAGAGAGACAGAGAGAGGATCATCCATAACACAACAACCATCTCTCACGATTCGTCCGTCCCTCGCACAGTCGCATGCAACACATGCATCAACGCGCACATTTTGACACTCTCACCCGGCCCCTGCCCACCTCAAGGCCCGCACAATGTCTCCATGAATACCCATTTCTCTCCTTAGGTTTGTTTTCTCTCAATATTTGACACACACACAGAGAGAGAGACACACGCAGCACAACACACACACACTCCCCCGAGCACACAATTCATCCCCATCCAAGGTTATACGGCGACCACTCTCGCTTGTGCTTCTTTGCACCCCAACATGCACAACACCTCAATCTTCAAAGAGGGCATCGAGTAGATCGAAGACGGTGACCACACTGCGCTAGAGAATGCGGGGTCATTTGGAAGCAGGGTGATGTGACGATGGCTGACTGACTCCTCCCCCCACCCCCTCTCTCTCTCTCTTGCACAAAATTACCAATCCCTCTCTCCCCCGCACAAAATTGTCAATCCCTCAACCCATGAGATCCTTGACCACTCGTCCATGTTTTTCCAGCTCTCTCATCAAACATGTTGTCTCTTCTCCTTCCACGTATACAGAATCCAGATGCACACGCATCTCATGTATATTACATGTATCCATCTTTCTCACAGACCTAACTTCTTCCTCTCTCTATCTCTCTCTCTCTCTCTGCCTCGTTAGGTTTGTCTCCTACTCTCTCATCCACATACATACAATCTTTCCCGCCCTATCTACTCCATCTTCAAAAGCTCTCTCTGCACGTTTCATTCACACATTGGGATATGTCAAAATGTTGCTTCTATAATGGCTGATGTAGAGTTATGGTTGTTTTTGTTGCATCCTACAAAGTAATAACTATGAAATGCATTCAGATTCTCATTTGACTGGGATTATGTGAGTTTGAGTATGTTGTGAAGTACTATAGACCTTGTATACATCTTGGGATTCGACAATGCTTGTAACTATTGAATTGTATAGACCATTACATTCGAAGTCAATAGCCTAATATATTTATTTCACAATTTCAACAAATGATTAGTTCACTACAGTCTAAGAAAACAAATGTGTACTCCCTCTGTTTTTATTTAAGTCCGCGTATTAGCATTGGTCAAAGTCAAGTTTTGTAAACTCTCACAAAGCTTATAACAAAAATATTAACATATACAATAACAAATAAATACCATTAGATTCATTATTGAATGTACTTTCACATCATACATATTTGTTATGGTAAATGTTTATATTTTTCTATAAACTTGGTCAAACTTTAGGAAGTTTGACTTCGGTCAAACCTAATATGCATAGTTTACTACTACTACTCGCTAGTTGCTTAGCCGAATCACTCAACACGTCACACGGGGAGTCTAGTGTCACAAAATTTTGAGGTCGGCGGGAAAATCTCCTGCGACCCTGATTCGAGCAGTGGGATGTTACCGTCATTGCCTTCGGAACAGGCCTACAGATGATGCTTGGTAGGGGGCTGTTTTCGTAACTTCAGGTTCACCCTACCCAGCTAACCCCACCCCAGCACCCAGAGTAGTACACCTGAATACTCCCCATTTTCTATCCCCACCACAAAATAGAATTCTCCATGGCACCGCAGCCTTCATGCTCCTCCCCTTTACATCGGCGCACTCGTCCACCGCAGCGCATATGCCTCATTGACGACCTCATACACCGCACTGGAGCTGGTCCATCGTCGTCGTCGTACACGGAGCTTCTTCCCCGACATCGTCTTCCACGGTCTCGGATCTGCTTCCCGGAAGCCGACGCCAAGCGCAGAAGTACCACCGTCATGGACAATGAACTTACTCCAGTTGCCGAGCATGACTCACAAAGGCCGCCGCGACCATCGTTCTCCTCCTCGATTGGTAATGTGTGTATTGAATCACTTAGCAGTACATGTGCAGTTCCAATTTTGTTCATACCAACCCTTCAAAATTCCTGGGTGCTATTGTTCCCGTAAAAGTAATTGGTTATAGCCTCCATTGTCCAACAGAATATCAGCTTGTAATTGTGCGTCGCTCCTGTATCGCGCTGTGCTTGGGTAGGTTTTTCATCTGCAACCAGTAGTGTGGCAAATGATGGAAAGGTTTTTAGAACTAGCAAGATGCCCATGCGTTGCACGCATCAAGATGCATTTGTGTGAGTAGTTTATCGTGTGGGAGAAAAGGATGAACGAGGGAAGGCCTTATTTGCAAATCTGGAGAGGGGTATGGGTATCTTTTTGCAAAATTCCCATTTGTTTCCTTCCTATCTGTCAGATATAAATCGGACGGCCTATATTGCAAGAAAAAAAGTATAGAGAAAAAAAGTAGACAGTAAAGGAAGTAGAGATAAATATTAAATATTAAATATAAAATAAATATAACAGTAGAGAAGAGAGTAGAGATAGCATGTTGAGATTTTTAAAGTGCCACGCATTGCGATTCTGTTGGAGATGCTCTAACATGGTAGACGAGTGCTTTAATGTTGCCCACAAGATGCGCGAGTATTACTAGTAGTATATTTTTCTTGCCATGTTGAGATTTTAAAACCACGAGTGCGAACATGCAAAGGAGCAATGAAGACCAAACACGGGATATTCGGGACATCTTCAGGGAGCGTGGCAAGTTAAAGAGGAGCTGCACCGAACTTGTAAAACGAGCTTTGGTAAGTAACACCCTTTCAATTACTTTCGTGTAGCCTCGTGTTCTTCGATGTGTATATGTTGTAGTTTCTGTTTCTCTTAAGTGTGGTGTTCTTTGATGTGTAATAAGAAGAGTCTTAATCGTCCTAATGCTTTCGTTTTTAGCTTGATGTAGGAAGTGGGTGTTCTCACCTTGTAGTCTGTTTTTATTTTTTTCCTTTTGAATTCACTTCTCCGAGTTCTGTTTATCTGGCTTCTACTAAATGGTTCTAGGTTGCTCTGAGTATTGATCTAAAAAAGAAGGAACTTCATGTCAGGATGCAGTTCCTGCAAGGAGGGAAGTATGGTCAACCTCGAGATCATGTTTCCAAAATGAGGATGGATTACACACAAGGTGCCAGTTCCCTAATGATGCTGGATTAGACACAAGGTGAAATTCCCAGATGATACTGGATTACACACAAGCCAGGTGGAGTCGCCAGCTGTTTGTGTCCTTGTGGCATTAGTAAAGGCTGAAAGAAAGCGTGCAGCAGCCCTTGAGAATGTAGCTGAGTTCCTGAAGAAGCGAAAAGAGCAATCGGATGCTCTCTTCACCCAAGCCAAAGAAGAGATGGAAGAAGCCAGAAATAAGCTAGCAGAGGTAGAGTAGGCTAGGCGTCTCCTGCTATGTAAAACTGTTGTCAATACAAAATTTCCTTCATAATAGCTAGGTTCAAATGTTTAACCAGTCAGCATGCCTGTTGTGATGTCCGTGCATCTACTGATGTGGCACAAAATGTTTTTTTCGGGTCATGTAATAACAGCAATTACTTTCCAAACAATAACAGATGAAGCATTAGACATGGTATAGTTCACGCGCAAGCCCGACATTCCAAGTTCAACTTCGACATCAAACTCATGTTCACAGATATCTGCACATTCATACATAATGTCCACCACCATGATTCACTTCAAAGCCAAAAAATGTGAGGAGAGTTATAAATAAAGAAAATCCTCTACTAGTTCCTGCTACCAGTGCGAGCACAACAAGTCAAGACCATGCGTAAATTAATTATATTTTAGTCATTTTTTGTGTTCTAAAATTCTCGTCGGCTCGCGGAAGGACGTGTTGCCGGCACACACACGGATTCAATGAAGGCAGGCGGGGTAGTCTTAAGCTGGTTGGACGCGGCGAGGAGGCGTGCTCAGCCGGGCCTGCAGCGAGTGCGGCCCTCTTGGCCGGCGCGCCGGTTCAATGCCTGCGCTATGAGAGGTCGCGTCCGTGTCAGAGCAATCACTCCCTCCAGTCCTTTTTTGTTTGGGTATAACAAAATCTCGTTTTCCATTCACATTTTACAAGTAAAATTCGTGGACAAACTTTGACCCAAAGTACGATGGGGACTAGTAAACAAGAATGGAGGTAGTAGTTTTTTTAATCAAAGAAGGGTTTCCCCTTCCGATTTTCATTACTAAATACCAGCATCTAAATCTAAACCATAGTATTTTCCCTAGAACTACCAGGTTCAACATCTCGCAACATAAACCCATACAACCTCCATCGCAAAAAAACCATACAACCATACGCCAAGGAGGTACGTAGTACTATGAATTCCATTTTCGCTCCATACCAATCGTTCTAGAAACTACTTACTACTTATAACGCGCCACTGAAAATCGGAAGTCTTAACCCCGCTAAAAAACGATATTTTAAACGTGGCTACTTGATCTGTGGCAACTGGCGAGCCACCGCGCTCCATGTCATTCACCTGTGGTCCCGACCATCAACTCCTACGGATTAAATTATCACGCGAGCTAACTATTCCTACAAAGGTGCTCCACCACGTACCCGGTACCCGCGAATGTAGCAATCGTGCACCTAGGGTTTTAGGGTTTATTTGTTAACGTCGCCTTTACGTGACACTCATGTGTGCGAGACAGCGAGAGGCTGACTGCGTGCGTGCGCCTCTTCTCTTCGTATATGTACTCCACCGTTTGGCTGGTGTCCAAAAAATTATAATAACTACTAGCAATGTGCCAATGCGTTGCCACACGATCAAAGTAGATTAATACATATTCACCGATTTGATAGAAAAAAGTCTAGTTTTGAAATATGTATATCACTAAAAATATGTTATGTTTCACTCAAAATATATTCCTTTTGCGGTTTTGATGTGATAAGGGAGGAATGTTTTTGGTTTCAAGATTCGAGAAGTGGTACATGTCTAATTTCTACTCTTACTAGTAAGATGCCCGTGCGTTGCACGGAACATCAAGATCTTGTGGGAGAAAAGGATGAACGAGGGAAGGCCTTATCTGCAAATGTGGTGAAGAGTGCGGGTAAATTGCCATATTTTCCTTCCTATCCGTCAGATATAAATCGGACGACCTACATTGCAGGATGGCAGGCCCACCATCATCACCAACTCTATTTTTTATCCCTACTCTTATAAAAAGCATTGTCGGTGATGATCGTGTGCCTGCCATCCTGCAATATAGGTCGTCCGATCTATATCTGACGGATAGGAAGGAAACTATGGCAATTTTGCAAAAAGATACTGTCACATCCCTGTGTTAGTCATGCATTAGGTTTGGTTGAACTTGTGCATCATGTTTAAATTTCTCTTAAACTCGAAATGGGGCCTAATCAACCCCAACACCCCCCCTGAAAATGCTAATTTCCAACAATTGGAATTTCAATGAACCCAAAATGCCCTTCATAAAAGCCCACCATTTTTGGTCTTGACTAAAACCTCTGCCAAAAATGGTCTTGCAATTTATGGAGCCATTCTGGATTTTTCGAACAAGCCATAAGTATTTGAATTTGGGCATTTTAAATGCTATAAATATTTTAAAGTGATCAAATAATCTTGGAAGCATTTTTAGGCAGTTGGGAATATTCCCAAATGTGTCTCTGAATATTTCCAGAGTTTTTGGAAATGAGATAGTATTTATTCTATTTCAATACACATAGCAGGAAAATAAATAAAAGCAAACAGAATGAGAGAGAGAGTTAGAGCACTTACCTGTCGCCTGGCCTGGCCCAGCTCGGCCCAGCCCACTGGCTCCTGCCAGTCGTCCTCCTTCTCTCGCCAGGAGGACGAGAGGCGCGTGGCCGGCGCCCGGGGCCACACGCCGGCCACCTCCTGCTTCCGCCGACGCACCGGACGCGCTTACGAGTGCCACGCACTCCCCCACGTCCCCCTCTCATTCTCCCCACTCTCCACGTGCCCCTCTTCCCCCTCTGGCTCTCTCCCCATCCCCTGCCGAGCGCAGCCGTCGCCGCTGACAAGCACCACCGCGGCCACCGCCTCTCCCTCGCTTCTCTGAGCCACGCCACCGCGGGAGCCCCACATCGCCGCCACGAGTCGTCTTCCCCGTGCACGGCCGCCGGACTCCATCGACGGATTCGCCATCATCAAGCCGTCTCCGAGCCAGCCGAGCCCCTCTTCGTGATCGCTGTGAGCTCCGCCACCGTTTCCCCCTCTCCCCACGCTCGTCCGCGTCCTCTAACCGCCATGGCCATAGGAGCCGAAGCTCACCATCGCCACCGCATGTCGCCGTCGTGGCCACAGCCACGTTGGGTCGCAACCGAGCACGCCATCATCCTCAACGCACTCGCAGGAGCCCATAGCACCCCCGCACGCCCCTCGCCGTGCCTGCTAGCGACTAGTTCAACCTTGCCCGAACTCCGGCCGCCGCGGACGTGCTCGCCGCCGCCGTCTCCGGCCACCCCAGCTCCACCTACTGCCACCACTCGACGCGGCTCACTCCCCGCATCACGTAGATGGTCTCCGCTGTCCTTTTGGTCACCGGAGTGCAAAACCCGAGCCCCTCCGTTGCGCCTGGCCTCGCCGGCGGCTAAACGCCGGCGAGTTTGACCACTTTTTGACCGTGGACTAACGCGTGGGCCCAGGTTGACTCCCCCCTAAGCCTATGACAGGTGGGGCCGGCCTGCTACTTAGTTAAGGATTAGTGTTAACTAATTTTAATTAGTTTAGTCACTGACATGTGGGCCCAGGCCCCACCGATAGTTAATTAGTACTAACTTAATCATGTTAATTAGCTGAGACACTGACAGACAGGGTCCACCAGTCAGGTTTGACTGGCCCTGGCGCCTTTGACCCGCTGACGTCACACTGACGTCAGGCTGATGCAGTAAATCCTTTTTTGGATTTATTCTTTAATAGGAAATTCCAGAAAATAGCCAAAACTTCTAAAAAATCATAGAAAATCAACCATAGCTCCAAATCAAACAAATTAGATATGAAAAATGATCAGAAAAATTCAATCTATCCATCTGTAATGGTTTCATGCATGAGAAAACAAGTTAACCTTGCTGTTTAAGCAAAATAAGACAATGCACTAATAAGGCTATGTTAAATGAACTAACATTTGAATCTTTGATTCAAATGAGTTCATTCCTTTCTGTTTTAGTTTGCATTAGGCCAACACACATTCATTTTGCCATGTCATAGCATGCATCATATTGTTGCATATTGTCATGTGTTGATTATGTTCGGTGTGCCTTTCGTGGTAGGTTATGCCTCCGAGGATAACCTCGACTATCCGTCTGCAGGGCAGTACCCTACTACCACTACATCAGGCAAGCAACCCATTGATCATTCCAATACAAACCCATGTTATTGCTTCTGCTCTTGTTTACTGCATTAAGACAACGCGATTCAAACTGCTGTGTGCTACGGTAGTTGAACCCTTATCCTCTGCATGACCTGTCATTGCCACAGTAACTAGATGAAACCCACTAGCATGTGTAGGAGTTGATTGAGCCATGTATGTGATTCCTACCTTGCTATGCCTGCTATGCATAGAGTTGTGTCCGGTCTGGTTCATCTGGGTGATGTTCTAGAGTGAAATGTTTATGTCGGTAATGTGAGGGATGTGTTGAACATGTTTTGGTAAAGGTATCGATGAGAGGCCATGTAGGAGTACATCGTGGGTTGTTTCATTGAGGCCGTCCATAAGAACTGAGATCTGTATGCGTGATTTAAGATTTAGCTACCACCACACATTGGGCCCTGAAATAAGACCCCGCTCGACTTACTGACCCCTCTCGTCCTCTGTCCAAGAGTTGCAACTAGTTTCTGGTGTTTGTAGGTTATGTGTTGGCGGCCGTGCGTCGCACTGACCCTAGGGGTGGGCTATGATGCGGTAGATACACCGTGGCACGGTGTACCGAGTCGCCCATTTGGTGTCTCGGGAACCCTGCACACATCGTTTGGGGCCGTTGAGGACACCCCGGCCGGATCTCCTTGCTGATGGAACCTGAATAGGCGATAAACCTAGACTAGAGACTTGTGCGGTTAGTCAGGTCGTGGTCTACACCCACGTCGGTTTTAGCTTGAAGTCTGCCAAGCACATGTCGTGTGCAGACGCTAAGTGGTTGAAACATGTGTGATGAAGTACACCCCTGCAGGGTATAAAACTATTCGAATAGCCGCGTCCACGGTAAAGGACTACTTGGTTGCCTGTACAGTTCATAGACAAGTTAATGGATACTACTAAAAGAGTCAAGATAAGTGTGAGTACCGAGGATGGCCCTCTCGTAGGATGACGAGGGAGGATTCCCGGTGGAGTATTGTGTTGGTGATTAGTGGACTCGTGTGCGAAAAACGGTTTTACTAGTGGAGTCTCGTAGGATAGCTTAGCCAAGAGTCAAAGCTGGCTTGCTGCAATAACTCCACCACCTTCTTGAGAACAAGCATGTATAGTAGGTTCTGATGTAAGACTTGCTGAGTACCTTTGTACTCATGTTTGCTTAATTACTGTTTTCACACGACAACACCGCCCCCTCCGATGGGTTTTATGTAGACCTTGATGTCGACGAGTGACTAACCACCCAAGTGGTGATTCTGGCCATGGAGGGCCCTATGTAGATAGACAGGCTTCGAGAAGCCTTCTTGCTTTCTAGTGTCTGTACTCAGACTATTTGCTTCCGCATGTGCTTGTATGCTTGTATGACTTGGGTGTCAGGTCATGTGACCCCTACCTGTATGAACATGTTATGTATGGCTCTCTGGAGCCTTTAAATAAAGTACTTGAGTTGTAGAGTTTTGTTGTGATGCCATGTTGTATGTACTCATATCGGGCATATTGTGTGTATGATTGAAATGCTTGGTATGAGTGGGATCCGACAATCTAGTTGTTTATCCTTGGCAGCCTTTCTTATGGGGAAATGTAGTCTAGTGTTCCTCGAGCCATAGTAGTCCGCTATAGCCCGGTTCACCGGAGTCCTGCTAGCCCAGCATTACTGCTCAGGACACTTGACTGGTCGGCATGTGTTTCACTTTGTTCCTATGTTTGTCCCTTCGGGGAAATGTCACGCGGTGACATCCGGAGTCCTACCTAGCCTGCTACAGCCCGGATTCCCGGGGGTCCTGTTAGCCCAGTGCTACAGCCCGGATTCACTCGCTGATGACCGACATGCTCGACGTGATTCATGTATGCCTGTCTCCATAGGTCTGCGCCGCTTTGGGTTCATGACTAGCCATGTCGGCCCGGGTTCTCTGTCATATGGATGCTAGCGACACTATCATATACGTGAGCCAAAAGGCGCAAATGGTCCCAGGCCATGGTAAGGCGACACCTGTGGGGATACCGTGCGTGAGGCCACAATGTGATATGAGGTGTTACCGGCTTGATCGATGTGACTTGGAATTGGGGTCCTAACAGATACCCACACCCCTCTCCACATTTGCAAATAAGGCCTTACCTCGTTCATCCTTTTCCCCCACAATATAAACTACTCATACAAATGCATCTTGATGTTCTGTGCAACGCATGAGCATCTTGCTAGTTGTTGCAAAAAGCCCATGTGTGTGTGAGAGAGAGGGAGAGTGGAGGAGGACGGAGTGCATGTGTGACAAAGACACAAGGAGTGTGTGTGCGATAGGTATCAACTTAAAAAATGAGGCGATAGTGTGGGTGTGCACGATCGAGAGGGCATGTCTCAAGAAGGGAAGAAAAATCTGCATAGATACAAGGAGCGAGAGAGAGAGACATGTATGTGATGGTGGAAGCACGAGTGTGCGGGTGTATAAACCTATCTAGAGGCTAGCTAGTCGATAAATGTTTGTGATAGAAATACGAGTCGGGGTGCGAAAGCGAGTGTTTTGTGTGTGTGTGTGCTAGTTGGGAAGGGAAGTGGAAGCAGGAGTTGTGTGTGTCTGTGAGAGAGAGAGAGGAGACGATAATTTTAGTGGTATGAGTCATATGTAGAGACATATAGGGTGTGTGAGAGAATCCCATAGAGAGAAAGACAAAGTGAAAGACGAGTGGAGACTGTGTGTGTGGCGGTGAAAAAGAAAGCTTAGGTACCGAGTGATACCAGAGAACAGTAGAGACGTGAGTGATAATGAAAACCGTGTAATGTATAATGATAGGGAGAGTATGACACTTCTCAAGGGGGACGTCGAGAGACCATGTTTGCGAGGATAGGAGAAACATGAAGTTAGCGTGCGGGTGAGCTGGAGAAAGAGAGTGATAGCTACCTGAAGGAGCATGCATGCGAGAGAGATGGGCGTGAAAGGAGTGAACAAAAAAGGGATTCAAATATTTGAATTCGAGATGATGATACATGTAATCCATACTCGAACCAATATTGATCTATCAAACATGCATACTCATATGAATTCACGCACATATATGTTATTTAATATGTAGATATTGCTGATCCATACATTTTAGTAGAACATAATTTGGTTAAATTTTTTCGTATTCAACCTTAAGATTTTGAGATCGTTGTATTTGTAAATCATATTATACATATAAAGGAGCAGAATTCTTTGTTGTGCTTTTGAAAGTATATATAAAAATGATGTATATAGAATGTAATTCCAATTGAAAATGGATCCCGCGCGAAAAAAATAGAATACAAACGGGATTCGAATTGAGTTGGCATGGTAAACGTGCACTCTGCAAAATTTGAACGAAGCAGGGAAAGTCGCAGTAACCGCCCGAAACCAAAATCTGCGAGATGGAAATCACTACTGCCTATCCCTGCCACGCAAAGCCTATCTGCTGGATTTCTATATGTTTCTATAGGGGTAGGTTTGTAATTTCACCCAAACGTGACGTAACCGCCTCTCACCCGGATTCATACATGGTGGGCGCCAAAACACAGTGTGTCCTCGGCCGAAATCGACTCCCTCCACGATTCATATTCATACACGATGGGCGCCAAAAACAAACTGTCGTCGGCAAATATTCGGTGTATGCGAGATTACCATCCTATCCCCAACCGACTAATGTTGTTGTGACGTAGTAGAAATTTGAAACGGGGGCTAAGTTTGTAAATTTCCTCGCATTTGAGACAAGCGCGCCCTGAATACATGGTTCCCCCTTCCTCTCTACCTCCCTTTTCCCCATTCGTACTCTGTGGGCGCCAAAACACCCTCTCCACCCCACCCTCCTCCGTCCGCCGCCATCCGCCAGCCCATCCACCGCCGTCCCCCTCCACCATGCCGGAGCTGATACCCCGACGCCGCCATACATTACAAGAGATCGACCTCTCTCATCCACGGCTTCGGACCGGGATCTTTGCATCCCGTCCACTCGCTTCATCCCCGCCGTCGTCCACCTTGCCGGCGCCGCTCCTACGACCGTCTCGTCCACCGCGCCTCGCCGCCACCGTCTACCCTCCTAGATCCGCTTCCACACTGCCGACAGCCATCGCTACCGCAGCACCGTCAAATTCTCAGCAGATGCGTACACGGTGCCGCACCAGAGGCGGTACCCTTTCGTATCTGCTCAACTTATTTATCGCAGCAAGAAAAGAGATCGCCACTGCTTTACTCTAATTTCTTGTCTTGTTTGCGAAGTTGCCTTTGTACGGTTTGCACCTTCAGATCTGCCATGGCACGCTCAACACTATACTCCCAATGCTTATGGTTTTCCCCTTTTATATTCCACACTAGTTAAGTCATAGTAGACTAAATTTCAAAATTGGGGCAGTCGATTTTTCAGAGCTCACCGGAGTTCGCCGGTGCGATCGAAGGGGCTCGAGTGGTTGTGGGGCCTCTCCAAACGAAAAAAACTCGACGCGGGTGGGGGTTGGGGCAGGGGTGGGGGTGGGGGTGGCAGAGGAACACAGTCGGTGGGGGCCGGTGGTCCGGCCGGCGGCCCGTGCGGTGTTCTGTATGGGAAGAATCAGAGACGAGGAAGAAGAAGGGTTAGGAGACGTAGGATCTTCATCCAACCGCCTAAAATGGTCGAGAGACAGCAGGGAGTTGCATTCTTAATGCGCTCTGGTTCATCATGTGTGGGCACTGCGCAACCAACATTTTATTATCCAAAATCTGCTTGCTCTTCTTTACCATTTTCCTCTTCCGTTCTTCTTTAATATGTACTCTCTCCGTTCCTAAATACGAGTCTTTGTATAGATTCGACCATGGACTACATATGGCGCAAAATGAGTGAATCTACACTCTAAAATGTATCTGGATACATCTATATGTGATCCATAGTGGAAATCTCTACCAAGACTTATATTTTGGAACGGAGGGAGTATGATAGTAGTACAGTATGTTCCTTGTACTGAAGATGAGCAGGGACATTTGCAGTGTAGAGGTCTATACGGTCGGTTGTGATGGACACTTTGAGCCTCTTTGATTCGTAGGATCTTGTAAACATAGGAATAGGATTTGCAATGGCCTTCCCACTTGAATCCTATAAGAATAGCAAGGAGATGCGGGGAGCTGTGTCGCCTTTGAGAGTTACACTTATATTAACAGTACCGCACCTTCACTTGAAGAGAGCTGGTATCTGAAGCCTTTCTAGCCGTACCAACAATACTAGCACATATATTCCAGCAAGTTCCACTTTGCTGATTTTACTCTGATGCTTAAGGTTTTCCCTTTATATCTACACTATGATCTGTGTAGCTGCTTTGTGTCGTACTAGTAGCAGTCCACTCTTGAAGCTAAACACTGCAATGACTTACAAAATTGGCACCAAGGCATTGAGTGCCATTCTGGATGCAATGAAACTCATACGCTCCCCACCTGTTGATTCTTGTTCAAAATATGATCCTAATGACTATTCTAACCTCGAGGCGTCAAAGGCAGATGGCCTGTCCTGTTCACCCATCAAGGTGCCTGTTCTAATTTGGCAATGTTTTATTGATTGCAGGTATCTTGCATATGTTGTCTTGCATTTCTTCTACTTTGTTGCACCGCCATCTTCTTAGTTTAGTCATCATGTATGTCGAGATGCCATGCCATGCATTATCAATACATATTCCATGTGTCATCATACCATGTTTTTCCACTCAAATGGTGTTCTTGTGCATCAGACATCAAAAAGGAAGAGGGTGATTGCCGAACCTAAAGGGGCACCAGCAAAGTCCTTGAAAAACGTGGTGGTGCCGGAGAAATCAGACAACACTCCACTTATATTGGCTGTACAACCAGTGACACAAAACGTAGGACCGACTCCAGCAGACTGTACCCATACTTCACTAGCCACACTACTAGCCCCACCACATAGGACCTGCACTCCAGCAAAAGGTATACCGATTTCATTTGCCGTAGCACCAGCTGTACCATAGAAAAATCCCACTCCAGCAAAAAGTACAGCAAGTCCACTGGCCGAAGACCTATCCCAACTGCAGAGACGGCCAATTCCTATAGATTGGAACCCCATTCCATTTATTCCCAGTTTAAAAGACAGTGCTTTCAATGTTGTTAGGGACTACGTGCATATATTCCCATCATGGGAAGATTATTGTGAACACAAACACCATTTTCACATTGTCCTGTCCAACTTACATGTAAGTGCTATTATTCATGGTTATTATTTTCCTGTTTTCTGCTGATTGAACACATCAATGATTTACATTACATTGTTGTAACTAGGCGAGGGTCAATCTAGATAGTCATGATGAGCAAAGCTTGCTTGTGCTTTTCAAGGAAGCATTGCAGCAGTATCGGTGTTACCTGAGGAAATCACACTTTGATGGCAAGTCTATAAACGAATTACCGGTGAAGTCTCATGTGCTAAATTTAGAAGACATTGAATGGAAAAACCTTGTTATGCACTGGCCTCGTTCCTAGGATGAGGTACTGTCTATGAAATCACATGACAATTTGAACTTCTACTTTTCCGCATGTGCCTTACGGATCTTTTTTGCAGGAAATCTGCTCGAAGAAGAATTCCGGTTTGACAAGAATGACAGGATATCACAAATATAATGCCTGCTGCTTTGCTCTTGTTAGTACCTGTTGTCCTGTATCACAATACTTGCATACATACCTGGTTCATTATGTGACAGTAGTATGCATGATAGCTTGCTTATCAATTGTTCACTCCAAATTATCTGATCTATATGAATGGTTACATTAGTGTAGAATATATCCAATGCCAATGTTTTTTTAGCTTTGCATTGTTCTTGTAAGTACATGTTGTCCTTTATCAGTGTACTTATAATGATAGGTAGTTGTTCATGTACCATCACTCTACAGCTTATTTTCATTTGTCCTCCATTTTCTACACATCAGATCTATATTTACTCTTACCATAAGGTTGGTACTGAAAAAGTTTAGTTGTGCATTGCTCTTGGCTGTACCTTTTTCCTGTATCGCTACACTTACATTTATAGCTACTTGGTTATGTAGCATCACTCTTCATCTTATCTTAAATATTCTCCATTTTTTCGTATATTATCACATCTATATTTACTCTTAAAAAAATGTAGAATAAAGGCAATGCTTTTGAAGAAGATTCTGTGGTAAACTTCTTGAATTGCCCCCATCAGCATGGACAAGGCCTTTATAGAGCCTGTCTTCACCAATAATGTAAGTTTGTCCATCTCAAGCCTTCAAACTTTCTTGTATATATTTGGTTAGGCATGACTACAACAACTGTTTATTTTTGGTGTTTGCATCAAATTGCTTGTTTAAAGTTTATTATGTAGTTCATAAGCAAAAGTTTGTCCTTTCTCAATTTAAGTTTTCAGTTATACAACCAAGTTCCTTCTTCATACCATGTAAATTAAACTATACATAGCAAGTGATCTTCTTTTGCACTGCATGTATGCTTCTGTTCTTCATCCGTAATCCAGTGTTGTGGTGAACCTACCCACTAAAACATAATGTCATATTCTGAAATGTCTTAACTATGAACAATGTCATATCATTCTACTATTATTTAAACCGTCTCTTTATTTGCCAATCTGAAATGGTATAAATTGATAGCACACTAACCATTGATACTTATGAGTTCTTGATCTGTAATCCAGTGGTGTCGTGAAGCTGCCAACTCCTTCACAATGTCATTTCCTGCCATGTCTTGACCTGAACAATACCATATTGTGTTAATGCAATTTTAAACAGTGTCACTTTATTCGTCAGTAAGAAGTGTGATGAATTGTCAGCACTGATACTTTTATGTGCAAAACCTGTCATCTGTCTGCTTGTTTATCTTTCAGAGTGAGGAAGATATAAGTGTTGAACAAGCACAGTCTCATCAACTTGCTCAGCTGCTTGTGCTGCAGCTCCCCAGCAGGGCTAACCTTTCTTGAACTCTATTGAAGTGCTGTCAGTTTTGTATATTATTTTGTCGGCATGTTTATTTGCATGGGTGGCGATCTTTGATGCCCCGTGTATGTAATCTGCTGTCTGCTTGTGCTTTATTATCATAGTGGCAAACTTTGATGCCCAGTGGATGTAATATGCCGCAATTTCTTTATTGTATAGTGTAGGTTTTTTCTTATTCAGGATGATGCAGTTATTTTACTGTATATATATCATGTCTTTGAAGTAAACCGGCCAAACCGTAAGATTACGGTACATAATCAGGCCGTCATGCAATCACGATGTAGGTTGGGCCTGAAACGTGCCGAACAGCTCACGGGACGGCAGCAGCCCGAAATGAACCCCGGCCCATGATTGTGCGAATCAAGTCACGGGCTTTTAACAGGCCAAAATTTTCTCGGTCCTTGTTTGGCCCAACCAGATATCGGCTGCGAGCACGCCGGATGCAAACCGGGCCGTAGTTAGGCCCAACTATATGACGGGCTTTTAACATGCCGAAATTAATATAGGACCGGAATGTTAAACGGGCCCTTAATAGGCCAAAACTAATATCAGGCCAAATTACTAAGTGGTCCTTTAGCAAGTGGGCCCAAAAGCATAGTGTCCAGTTGACGGGCCGAATTTGATATGGGCCATAATTGAGCCCAAAGCCTCTTAAAGGGCCGGACCTGATCTGGGCCGTAATTTGGCCCAGAACGTGGTAGGCTTTTAACGGGTCGGATCTCATATGGGCCAGTATTAGGCCCGGACCGTGGCAGGCCATTAATCGACCGGATCAAATATGGGCCAGCATTTGGCCCAAAACATGGCAGCCAGTTAATGGGCCGGCCTACTAGGGTCCTCAAAATCTTGTGGGCCTACAGCTGGGCCGGCCCATTAATGTTGGCGAAATCTCGTGGGCCTTTAGCTGGGCCGGCCCATTATGATGCGCAAGAATCTTGTGGGCCTTTACCTCGGCTGGCCCATTATGGCACACAAAAATCTTGTGGCCCTTTATCTGGGCCGGCCTATTATGGCCCGCAAAATCTTGTGGGCCTTTAGCTGGGCCAGCCCATTATGGTCTGCAAAATCTCGTGGGCCTTTAGCTGGGCCGGCCCATTATGGTCCACAAAATCTTGTGGGCCTTTAGTTGGGACGGCCCATTTAAACTTGATGGGCCGGTCCACGTGTCAACATATCATAGGCGCGTCTCGCCCATTGGATGAGTGACACCTGTGCCAACACGGACCTGACACGTGTCTCCTCCAGCCAATGATGATTTTACACATGGAAAATCCCCATTGGTTGGGGCTGTTAACAGGTTATTGGATCCAAAACCCGACCCGATAGTTTAACGGCGTTCCGTTATAGTGGATGCCACGTGTCGATTACCCTTGAGGAAAGCACTTCTGTGACGCAATTTATCGTCAGGGAAGTGGACACTTCCGTGATGATAATTTTGGTAATGTCATGGAACACTTCTACGACAGCACATGTATGACTATCTCGATTCTGTCATAATTTTTTCATGGATGTACATGCATGACAAAAAATGCGACCTACTGTGACAAACACGTATCATCACGGAAGTGTATTTTTTTGTAGTGGGAGGAACCCGCCTTGCAATGCCGAAGACAAAGCTACGCGCCAGACTCATCATCATTGAAGCCTGGTTCAGGGGCTACTGAGGGAGTCCTGGATTAGGGGGTCTCCGGACAGCCGGACTATATCCTTTTGGCCGGACTGTTGGACTATGAAGATACAAGATTGAAGACTTCGTCTCGTGTCCGGATGGGACTCTCCTTGGCGTGGAAGGCGAGCTTGGCAATACGGATATGTAGATCTCCTCCCTTGTAACCAACTCTGTGTAACCCTAGCCCCCTCTAGTGTCTATATAAATCGGAGGGTTTAGTCCATAGGACCAACAACATACAATCATACCATAGGCTAAATTCTAGGGTTTAGCCTCTATGATCTCGTGGTAGATCAACTCTTGTAATACTCATATCATCAAGAACAATTAAGCAGGACATAGGGTATTACCTCCATCAAGAGGGCCCGAACCTGGGTAAGCATCGTGTCCCCTGCCTCCTGTTACCATCCGCCTTAGACACACAGTTCGGGACCCCCTACCCGAGATCCGCCGATTTTGACACTGACACGCGGGTTTAAGAGGTGGGAGTTTCGCAGCATGATAGACAGAGATGCTAGCCTGAAATTTTAGCATAACAAGGTGCGACTTGAAATTTCAGGAGGACAAGCTTAACGTGTACCAAAAAAAGACAATTTAGAGAAGTATGATATACTACGTACAATGGGTTTAACACACACACCACACACAGACACCATTTAGACTAGTATGGTACACGTAGATTGCACGCATGAGATTTGGCAACCAAATTATGAATAAATACCACATTATAGCATGTAATCTTTGAGTCATATATGCATGATGTAGATGTTCGTTTAATTCTTATAGTTCATTTCATTCAAAATCATCTAGTTTTTATAAGAAAGCTAATCTATTTTAAGATTCATGGAATTGTGCGTTGTAAGGCATAAAGTAAAAACAAATCATGTAGAAAAACATTTTGGGCAATTCTGATACGGAAGATTATAGAACAAAGAAGAAGTGCTTGTGTTTTGAGATTTGTGCATTATGCTTAAGTTCAACCATATTGTCTTCTAGATTGTACATGTGGCAAAATTTGGTGGAATCTAGACGATATCCAACGGCCAGTAGTGCTCAAATTTCCAGCTCTGCACCATCGGATTGGCCTCATCCAACGATCATCTTTCAAAGTTAAAGTTATCTGCACACTATATAAAAAATATAAAATATAATATATATATATAGGGGTATAGATATAGATATGTGATGCGAAAGCCACCCATCATCTCCAATTAGAATAGTGTGTCCATGCACGGATGCAATGTGGCCAAACGATGTCTGCCATCGGTATCTCAAATTGAAACCAGTCTGACCTTGTTCAATGTGTATACATTACAACATGCTCATTTCCAAACCACACCGCGCAGATCTCCGATATATTCATGCATGCATGGGTTTCAAACATCATGATCTCTTATTCAAATATTTGAATTCAACTTTACATTGATTATGACCTCACCTAGTCTTTTACACCCACACATTGGTCTTCTCTTTATAATTGTACAACTAACTTTCTCTCATGCATGCATGCGCACACACTACCAGTCGGCATTATCCATCGCACACATGCTATCTTTTTCTTCAGGCCGGTGTCCCATGAAGGCACACACACACATCCCCCTCTCCATCATATCTGGCATTCTTTATCTCTCATGTGCATGCGCAACGATCGATGTTCCTCTATGTGTGTGTGTGTATAGCTAGGTCTTTCATAGTTTTCCACATAAACCGATAAATCTATATATCTAGTGAGGTCTCACCCTCTTTCCCACGTCCACATCGATCAATCTATACCTCTCTATATAGGATTACATATATAGCTAATACACCCACATTAATTATAATCCATGCCTTCCGCTTCATCTCTCAAACGCGCACACAATGGCGAAGAAAGGGGGCAGTGAGGGCCCTACCCCCCTAACATCACTATATATTGAGGCTAATATGAATGTGATCATTAGAAAATTGCTGTTAAAATGGTTTCAGTTGTTGAATTGCCCCTCCTCGTAAAGTATTAGCAATGCTTGGCCCCCTAGCTCATGGGACATTTTTCATGGCTCCGCCACTACGCGCAAGAGCGCAGGTTCTCGCCCCCTCTCTCTAAATATCGATCTCGCAGTTTTGCACTACTTTATAGTCTCCCTCCACTCGGCCCCTCACACCATCTTCTAGCCCCCACCGGATTTTGCCACATGTACAAACTAGCAGACTCCATGGTTGAACTTAAGCATAATGCACAAATCTCAAAACAACAGTGGTTCTCCTTTGTTCTAGAATCTTCCGTATCATAACTGCCCAAACTTTTTTTCTAGTTGAATTGCCATTATTTGTTTTTACTTTATGCTTTACAACACACAATTCCGTGAATCATAAAATAGATTAAGGGCTTCTTTGATTCAAAGGATTCTCAAAGGAATTTTGGAGGATTCTAATCCTTAGGAATTTTTCCTATCTTGGTTGTTTGATTCATAGGATTGTAAACCATAGGAATTTTTCCATATGATTCATTGGCACTAGATTTCATAGGAAACATCCCATCCACTCAAACATCTTTGAAAGAATTATGTGTTTTTTCTATGCATAATCAAACACTCGTACAATCCTGTAGGATTCATGACGACATTCCACTCCAATCCCATGTTCTTCCTATTACCACGTTTTGGAAATCCTACGAATCAAAGAGGCCCTAGGTTTTTCACAAAAACTAATTGATTTTGAATGAGATGAACTATAAGAATTAAATGAAGGTCTACGTCAGGCATATATGACTCAGAGCTTACATGCTATAGTGTGGTATTTATTCATAATTTGGTTGCAAAATCTGACGCATGCAATGCATGTGTACCTTACTAGTACTTCGATTATGTGCAAAAGACAATGGCACGCTACACAGTGTCTCTCTTACAGTTCATGAAGCCACGTGGCACATGTGGAGGTGTTGTCGCGACATCCTTGTGTGGATTTCTCACAGTGACGTACTGTTAGTTCTAGAAGAATGTACTCGTCCTCCCCGAGCCACACTGGCGGTACATGCACAAAGCGAAGATGTGCACGCACGCCACGCACGCACTCATTCCCTCGCACACACACACACACACACGGGTACACAAGCGAACGCAATTTTGTACCAAGATCCACCCCATATGTTAATTTAACGCGTGTAAAGTCCTTCACTTCATTGATGGTCAATTAATACAGCGCATGCAAATTGAGTGGGCGTGAGGGCGGAAGAAAGACATTACTACTCCACTGCGCGCATGCGAGTAGTTAAATCATGGGTTGCTAGTAGTACTTCCATTGGTCTCCTTCATATTTTGTGGCAATTTTTGACAGTAACATAATATTTACGCATCTGAGCAGTGTAGTCTACTTGAAATTTATGTTCCACTAAACTCATCGGGAGTCGTTTCGGGCCTCGAAACCAAAACCCATCAATTTATCTTTACCTTGTTCCCATCACATTCAAAAGTACTAGTGCTACAATTAAGTGCAAGCCTGCTCACACCTACTGGGACGTACCAAACCTGAACGTGTTCCTACTATGCAGGCATTAGTACTAGTGCTACTACTTAGGTTATAAAAAGGGGAACTACCTAACCAAAAATTACTCTACCTTTTATCCTCATAAGTGCTTCTTCTTCGTCCATCCTTGCCATGTTCAGTCCGCAGATCTCTAGGTCAACTCCCCCTGCTCCGGTCCGCAGAGCTCTAGCTGCGTAGGCGAACATGACGAGCTGGCGGCGCTGGAGTCATTATCCCTCGACGACATGCCCGATCAGCTCAATAAGCACCTCAATAAGCAGGAGGAGTTCATCCACGACTTGGTGGAGCCGCTGAAGGAGAGCCTCGACGACATGCCCGCTGAGCTAAATAAGCAGGGGGAGTTGACCGCCGGCTTGGTGATGCTGCTGAAGAAGAGCATTGCCTCGGAGAAGAAGGCGACCGGCGATATCCTGCAACTTCAGGAGGACAAGGCGAAGCTCTGCCACGAGCTCGACCTGCTGAAGGAGAAGAACGCCGGCTAGAAGAAGCTGCATGAGAGTAGTAGTTCCTTGATGAAGATGCTATTGGCCCTCGTCATGGAACATAAGGAGGAGTTGGCGAAGCTCCACATCGAGCACCCGGTAGTTGTTAAGGTACGTAATGCGGCCGTGGAACAGATGATGAAAGCTCGCGTCGAGAAATCCCACGTCATGGATAGAATGAAGAAGATGGTGGAGGACACGCGCAAGGAGATGGAGGTCATGGAGGCGATGAAGAAGCAGTTATGACTCCGCGGCGAATTAGATCGTTTGGGGTGATAATCTTCCTTCTTCTTTTGCTCCTGTGTTTCTTCTTTTGCTTCGGGTGTTTCACCGCACGTGTCATGTTCGCTACGAGGCATGAATAGAACAATGCTAACAATGAGATGAATAGCAAATTAGATCATTTTTTATCGCCATATGGCATTGGGCTGCCCTGTTTCGTGCTCCTCCATCATAGTACTACTCCAGTGGAAAACTTGAGTATACTGCACGGTTCTTTGCTCCTCCTCAGGTCGTTGGCACATTTATACGAGCAGTCCAATCACAAGGCACCGCCTTCCAGCAGTAATGAGCCGTCAAATCAAAAAGGCCCTCGCCTCTCATGAAAAGGGCCAAGCTAGACTGCTCCGCCATCTAGCCTTTTAAAAAATGTATACGTTTGTACAGTAGTAGTATATATGGATTGCGCCATGGAGCAAAACTAACAAGATAAAATTAAAGAAAAAAAGGTGGTACATATAGAGAGCACTTGTCGCCAAATTATGCATATACTATATGACACTACCCACTATGAAGGTACTAGTAACATAGACTAGTAACTAGTCTATGTTACTCTCCACTATGACTAGCCAAAGTCAAGGCATGGATACCAACGAGGGCCTGGTTGTGTCTATACTTGGACAACTCACCTGACTGCATGCGCACCAGGCACACAAAGCTCGTGTCGTGTTGGTGCCGTGTGCAGCCCGCACATTAAACAAAACCTCGCGCCTCCATCTTAGCCTGTGCGTTTTAAACTTCTCAATCTCAAGGCCAAGGAGCAACGTGAAACCTACGATAGAGCCAATCGGATGGTTGAGAACACTACAATTCATAGCTACAGATGCGTGTGTGAGAGAGGACGAGTGTGTGCGTGCACCTCTTGTCAGAGTACAATTGTATGTGGGTGGCATCGACCTAGGGAGCAGTGATGGTGCGTGCGAGAAGCCCCGAGAGATAGATTTAATGCGTCTGAAAAAAAGACTAGTCTATAGCTCGCCACGAGGCTATTCCTGTCGAACACCAAGCATAAGATATGTATCCGACGGTGCCAGTTTTTGCACGTACATAGCAGTAGAAAAAGAACTAGTACCATGGCATATGCTACATCATGACCGAAAAACGTGCCGACGTTACGCCATCCGGGAATAGTGCCGCACTTCGAAACTAGAACCGTAAATAAATTTTGAGCGCGTCTCCTCACATTCCAAATTACTACTACCACGCTATATTTAATTGCAAACCTGTTCACACCAATCACAACCTAAACGGTTTACCACTTAGGAGCGTATTAGTAGTACTCGGGTATAAATACTACTCCCTCTGTAAACAAATATAAGAGCGTTTAGATCACTAAAGTAGTTATCTAAACACTCTTATATTTGTTTATGGAAACTAGTTATCTAAACACTCTTATATTTGTTTATGGAGGGAGTACTATGCTAAGATGACTGCACATTCCTCTTCAACTCCTCATCCACAAAAAACAATCAAGTCAATCAAGCCATAGCCAGCGTGAGTTCTGGGTCAAGAGAATTCCACCAGGGAGAGGTGAGCATGGAAGAGGAAGCACGAGAGATGTCCCGCCTCACCGCGAAAGCAGCCGGCATGTCCAGTCGCGCAGCAGTAGCAGCACAGAGGTCCCATCGCACCACCAAAGCAGCACAGAGGTCCCGCCGCATCGTCGATGTAGCAGACTGGTCCGGCCACGCCACAGAAGCAGCAGAGATGTCCCACCGTGCCGCCGAAGCAGCACGAAGGTCCCACCGTGCTGCGGTGGCCTGGGAAAATTTCTCGGGGTTAGGCGAGGACTCTTACAGGCGCATGCATGTGAT
The DNA here is from genome assembly GCF_002162155.2 of Triticum dicoccoides. Classification (NCBI taxonomy): domain Eukaryota; kingdom Viridiplantae; phylum Streptophyta; class Magnoliopsida; order Poales; family Poaceae; genus Triticum; species Triticum dicoccoides. The sequence goes on from NC_041390.1 coordinate 231,518,048, forward strand.
GGTCCATAGCCAGATGCATCAGATCTCCAGCTGGGCGAGGTTGCAGGACGAGGCTACCGGCATCATCCGGCAACTAGGGGAGGGCAATGTGAACCTCCGGGGCGAGCATGACCTACTGAGGGAGAAGATCGCCGGAAGGGTGAAGCAGGAGGAGGAGACCGCTGCCTTGTTGTAGAGGACGGGTGTCATCATCAAGAAACTTATGGACGAGAATGCCATGCTCCGCATCGAGCGCAACAGGCTGGTGGAGGAATCCATGGATGCTGCCGAGCAGCATATTAAGGACATGAAACTGATGAAAGAGATCATCGCCCACCGCGAGAACTAGTCTCTGTGACCTGTAGTGCATAAAGAAAGTAGAGATCAGCGAGCTAGATCGTTGTATGCGTCTTCCTTCTTCTTTTGCCCTTGTGTATTTCGGGCGTAGCCGCATGTGGATTTTTAAATTATCTTCCTAATTATGTAAGACAATTATTATCTACTGTCGCCATCCTTATATATATTCATCAGTCTTGCTATAAGTCACAGTAGATGCTATATAGGTCTGTCGGATCTTACATCAAGATCCGTGCAAAAATTTCTTTTCAGATTTTCTTTTCTCTCTCTTAAATCTCAGTCGAGTGAGACATTGCCATGCCGTTAAATAGAGGCTCGGGCGCCATTAATGGAGACCTTGGGAGAGAGGTGGACGGTAGATGGAGGTCAAAGGGCTTGCACGCCTCCCGTACTCAAATAGCTGCCCTGCACGGCGCCTCCTAGCTAATAAAAAAGGGGATGTGTGGCGGCACGTAAATGGTAAATAGAATGCCCACGGTTTCAATAACACTTGTGTTTCCAATTGTAACGTGACAACACTTGTTCCAAAATGACTTTGTTGATTGTTAATGTGTGCGCCTTCGCAAATCGGACAGCAAAATTACTACATCATGTTGGTGCCATGTCATGACACCAAGCCAAGTTTCATGATTTTCATGCGTTTTTCGGATTTACAGGAATTAACAAAACCAAGTTTCTCAATGTTTCCAGCCGATCCATGGCGCCCAGATGTTTGAATTTCATTCCAATTTCTGGCATGGGACCTAGAAATTTACCCGAGGACAAACATGTGATTTTTCAACCAGCTTTGGTGCACTGGAGCATGTGATTGTATTTAAAATTTGAATTATGCACACAAAGGTGACACGTTCCCTCTCAGAACCACGAGCCTTCTTGAGAGAAGCTCCAGTTTGCAAGAGACTTATACGAAAACTTGTTCCTATTCTGCAATTTTTTTTACCACAACATGGTAGTACCATGACATGACACCATGCCAAGTTTCATGATTTTCAGGCATGTTTTGGATATACAAGAATTTTAAAACCAAGCTTCTCAATGTTCTCGGCCGAACCACGATGCCCAGATGTTTGAATTTCATTCCCATTTCTTGCATGGGACCTAGAAATTCACCCTAGGACACACATGTGATTTTTCAATCAACTTTGGTGCACGGGAGCATGTGCTTGTAGTTCACATTTTAATTATTAAATGACCAGAAACTGAATTAATGTATAAAAAAGGCCAAACGAACCCGGAATAATACCAAAATTTAATACGGCACTCATATAGTTGTATGTTGCCTCTGTAAAAAAATCTGGGGGGAGGCAGCGTACATTGTTTCGCACACAAAGGTATAAAGAAATAAAGAAATTAGCATACCTATATAATTCTTGGGTTCTTATTATTTATGCCACTAGTTGTGTATCACTACTCAGTTTTGCCATTAGAAGTTACAACTACTCAAAAAATGCCATCGATCTGTGAGATGCCTGCTCAAAATGCAATTAGATATCTAAAAAATGCTATCGTTAAGTTAGATGTTTGCTCAGAAATGCCATTAGACATTGTTATTTTCACGTCAAACCCGTTGACCATGTTAGATGACAAAAATAAGCTGATTCTCACAATGATAAGTTAATGTGTCCAGCACAACACACCCCTCGAATAAAACTAGCACCCTGAAATTCTTTGACAAAACTAAGCACCCTGTAATTCTTTGACAACTAAACTGCTGGCTATATGATGTTGTCCATATATATTGTACGTATATAATGTGAAGAAACGAGTGGTAGTACTATACCAACTAAAAGATTAAATGTATGAAATATAATAAGAAGAAACATAACATAGTTCTGCTGGGGGCTCAGCACAAACACCCCTTAAATAAAACTAAGCACACAAGAAATTAAACTAAGCAACTAATCCGGTAGACACTGCATTAGAACCACCATGAGAAATGACACTACCACCTTACTCGGAGTCCTCTTCCACGTCCTCGACTTCGTCCTTGTCCCTCTTCCTCTTGGGCGATACTTCTTTGCTTGAACTGCACACTTGGCTCTTGCTCTTCATCCAACCCTTGTAGATATTGAAACAAAGGTAGCCATCCATCGCAGTGTAGTGGATGTGGTCTATATCTAGTACAGTCCACTTCCGTGCACGATGAAACATGTGTGGAGGTTTATTCAGTTCACCGTACGAAGGATGAACCATGGCTCCTACCAGGGTCAGCATTGAAGGCTGATCAAGGGAGGGCACCAGCCCTTCCTTCTGGAGGTCGAAGGGGTCGCCTACAATGAGGCCTATCCGACCCAGGATTTCCTTGTCGTTCCAAAAGTCTACAGTAACAAATTTGACTCAGTCGCCCTTAAGGAACTTCTTAAAATACTCGCACTCAACGTCGGCATGGCATATGTGCTAGACCAAGCATAAGTCATGCACGCAAACCTGGATCACAGCGGGCTTCTTCTTCTCTGCCTCCTTTAGATTCTTCTCGCTTCCTAGGACTATGGTGTACTCAACATCTAGCCAAGTGATCCACTCATCATTTGAGTTTTCAAACATGCGTTTGAAGCAAGCGAGGCAATCTTTCACCTTTGCGGAAGAACGGGTGTAGATGACGTCAAACTCATTGCCGGTGATGGTTCTAACCTTATACTCACCGCCGATCATGGAGATTTGGGACGCCACGGATTTGGGAGGAGGGTTAGGATTAGTGGAAATGCCGTAATGTGAAAGGACGAGACGACAAGGAGCGGTTTATCGATTGTAAAAATGTCGAGTGGGGGGCATGTGAATGGCAGGGTAGTGGCTTTCCTGGTGGATAAATGGATTCATGCACAGTACTATGGGGGCCCAATTAGATGTCATGTCTACTCGACGCCCAATTAAATGGCTTTTGATATCATGTCCAGCGTCGGGAAAATTATAGGTGATACGAAGCTTTCCATTCTCCCATGACACGGGCTTCCGAGAGCCCTTGGATCTGCGATCGAACGGTTGCATGGCGTGATTCTAGACCTATGGGTGAATATCCTACCCTGGAGGGTTATTCTGCAAATTTTCAGCAACTTAGCATGCGACCATTCGATCTCAGATCCAAGGGCTACCAGCAGCCCGTATCATGGTCACGCCTACCATGACCGTCGCCTCGCTCGCGCGGTCATGCCCTTGGAGATTTAACACGGTGTGTTAGGCTATCTGATGTTGGCATGTCATACATAGTCATCACTTAGTCACTCATACAACAAGGTTAGTGATACGTCTCCAACGTATCTATAATTTTTGATTGCTCCATGCTATATTATCTACTGTTTTGGACAATATTGGGCTTTATTATCCACTTTTATATTATTTTTGGGACTAACCTATTAACCGGAGGCCTAGCCCAGAATTGCTGTTTTTTGCCTATTTCAGTGTTTTGAAGAAAAGGAATATCAAACGGAGTCGAAACGAAATGAAACTAACTGGAGAAGTAATTTTTAGAAGGAAAGCTACTAGAAAAACTTGGAGTGCACGTCAGGAAAGGAACGAGGGAGCCACGAGGCAGGGGGGCGCACCCACGCCCCTAGGGCGCGCCCTCCACCCTCGTGGGCCCCTCGTGGCTCCCCTGACGTATCTCTTTCACCCATATATACCCACGTATCTCTTTCACCTATATATACCCACATACCCTAAAACTATATGAGAGCACAATAGATCGGGAGTTCCGCCGCCAGAAGCCTCCTTAGCCACCGAAAGCCAATCTAGACCCGTTCCGGCACCCTGCCGGAGGGGGCATCCCTCTCCGGTGGCCATCTTCATCATCCTGGTGCTCTCCATGACGACGAGGGAGTAGTTCTCCCTCGGGGCTGAGGGTATGTACCAGTAGCTATGTGGTTGATCTCTCTCTCTCTCTCGTGTTCTTGATGTGATACGATCTTGATGTATCGCGAGCTTTGCTATTATAGTTGGATCTTATGATGTTTTCTCCCCCCTCTACTCTCTTGTAATGGATTGAGTTTCCCCTTTGAAGTTATCTTATTGGATTGAGTCTTTCAAGATTTGAGAACACTTGATGTATGTCTTGCCACGCGTATCTGTGGTGACAATGGGATATCACGTGATTCACTTGATGTATGTTTTGGTGATCAACTTGCGGGTTCCGCCCATGAACCTATGCATAGGGGTTGGCACACATTTTCGTCGTGATTCTCTGGTAGAAACTTTGGGGAACTCTTTGAGGTTCTATGTGTTGGTTGAATAGATGAATCTGAGATTGTGTGATGCATATCGTATAATCATACCCACGGATACTTGAGGTGACATTGGAGTATCTAGGTGACATTAGGGTTTTGGTTGATTTGTGTCTTAAGGTGTTATTCTAGTACGAACTCTAGGGCTGTTCATGACACTTATAGGAATAGCCCAACGGATTGATTGGAAAGAATAACTTTGAGGTGGTCTCGTATCCTACCATAATCTCTTCGTTTGTTCTCTGCTATTAGTGACATTGGAGTGACTCTTTGTTGCATGTTGAGGGATAGTTATATGATCCAATTATGTTATTATTGTTGAGGGAACTTGCACTAGTGAAAGTATGAACCCTAGGCCTTGTTTACTATCATTGCAATACCGTTTACGCTCACTTTTATCATTAGTTATCTTGCTGTTTTTTATATTTTCTGATTACAAATACCTTTATCTACCATCCATATACCACTTGTTTCACCATCTCTTCTCTGAACTAGTGCACCTATACAATGTACCATTGTATTGGGTGTGTTGGGGACACAAGAGACTCTTTGTTATTTGGTTGCAGGGTTGCTTGAGGGAGACCATCTTCATCCTACGCCTCCTATGGATTGATAAACCTTAGGTCATCCACTTGAGGGAAATTTGCTACTGTCCTACAAACCTCTGCACTTGGAGGCCCAACAACGTATACAAGAAGAAGGTTGTGTAGTAGACATCAAGCTCTTTTCTGGCGCCGTTGCCAGAGAGGTGAGTGCTTGAAGGTATATCTTTAGATCTTGCAATCGAGTCTTTTTGTTTCTTGTTTTATCACTAGTTTAGTTTATAAAAGAAAATTACAAAAAAAATATGCAACTGAGTTTGCCTCGTACGCTTCATCTTTTTAATATCTTTCGTGAGTATGATGGAAAGGAAAATTGTGCCAAAGTGTTAATAGAAGAATGCATTAGAATGTTTGGCACTAAATATTTGAATGATGAGCATGATTGCAATGTTGTCACTATGAATTCCTTGAATATCTATGATGCTAATGATATGCAAAGCCACAAGCTTGGGGAAGCTATGTTTGATGAAGATGATATTTTCTGTCCCCCAAGTTTTGATGAGCAAATTTATTATGATGAAAGCATGCCTCCTATTTATGATTCTATTGATGAAAGTGGATTTGGAGAGGTCATGGCTTTATTTGGCGATGAATCCACTATTTCGGTAGAGGTTCCAATTGATTATGAGAACAAAGTTGCTATCTATGATGATTATTGTGATAACTTGTGAGGGAGTCCTAGATTAGGGGGTATCCGGACAGTCGGATTATATCCTTTGGCCGAACTGTTGGACTATGAAGATACAAGATTGAAGACTTCGTCCCGTGTTCGGATGGGACTCTCCTTGGCGTGGAAGGCAAGCTTGACAATACAGATATGTAGATCTCCTTCCTCGTAAGCGACTCTGTGTAACCCTAGCCCCCTCCGGTGTCTATATAAACCGGAGGGTTTAGTCCGTAGTACCAACAACAACAATCATACCATAGGCTAGCTTCTAGGGTTTAGCCTCTTCGATCTCGTGGTAGATCAACTCTTGTACTACTCATATCATCAAGAACAATCAAGCAGGACGTAGGGTTTTACCTCCATCAAGAGGGCCCGAACCTGGGTAAACATTGTGTCCCCTGCCTCCTGTTACCATCCGCCTTAGACGCACAGTTTGGGACCCCCTACCGGAGATCCGCCGGTTTTGACACCGACATTGGTGCTTTCATTGAGAGTTCCTCTGTGTCGTCGTCGTTAGGATTGATGGCTCCTTCAATCATCGATAGCGATGCAGTCCAGGGTGAGACTTTTCTCCCTGGATAGATCTTCATATTCGGCGGCTTCGCACTGCGGGCCAACTCGCTTGGCCATCTGGAGCAGATCGAGAGTTACGCCCCTGGCCACCAGGTCAGGTTTGGAAGCTTAAACTACACAGCCGACATCCGCGGAGACTTGATCTTCGACAGATTCGATCCCCTGCCTAGTGCGCCGCACAGTCACGATGAGCATGATTTAGCTCTACCATCGGACAGTGTTCAGGAGACCGCACCGGCAATCGTTCCGACCCTCAATACGGAGCCAATTGTGCCATCCGTGGACGGGTGGATAGATCCTGCCTCGGAGGCCGCATTCTCAGCGGCGATCGAGCCGAGTATCGACCTTACCCTTCACGAGAGCCGTGACGCCAAACTGTCGGATTCTTCCCCGGCCATGGACTCCGAACCGCCTGCGCCCGTGCCTATCGAATTCGACTGGGCGCCGATCATCGAGTTCACCTCCGCGGATATCTTTCAGCACTCGCCCTTCGGCGACATACTGAACTCATTAAGGTCTCTCTCCTTGTCAGGAGAGTCCTGGCCGAACTATGTCCGACAGGATTGGGATGCGGATGGCGAAGAAATTCGCCACCCACCCACCTCCCACTTAGTAGCCACTGTCGACAATTTGACCGACATGCTCGACTTCAAATCCAGAGACATCGATGGTATAGACGACGATGTAGGGGACAAACAAGAACCACTGCCCACAGGGCACTGGACAGCCACCTCATCATATGATATATATATATGGTGGACACACCCAAAGAAGGCAATGGCGACGGGACATCGGAGGATGACCCCTCCAAGAAGCAACCCAAGCGCCGACGTCAGCAGCGCCGCTCTAAGTCTCACCAAGGCAAAAGCGGTGATACCGGCACATGAGATAATAGCACTCTGGATAGTGCCGAAGATGACGACAATCCCCTCCAGCAAGATTTAGAGCAGGAGGATGGAGAAGCCAGCCCTCCCAAGAGAGCGGCAGATGGAGAGGCGGAGGATGATAATTACATGCCTCCCTCCGAAGACGAGGCAAGCCTCGACGATGACGAATATGTCGTGCCTGAGGATCCTGTCGAGCAAGAGTGCTTCATGCGCCGGCTTATAGCCACGGCAAATAGCCTTAAGAAAAAGCAACAGCAGCTTCGAGCTGATCAAGATTTGCTAGCTAACAGATGGACTGAAGTCCTTGCGGCCGAGGAATATGAACTCGAACGCCCCTCCAAGAGTTACCCAAAGTGCAGGTTGCTACCCTGACTAGCGTATGACGCTGCTGATCGGCCACCTCATGGCTGCGACAGAGAGGCATTTCAGCTAAAAGCTCAGCCCGCACCCCGACGCCACTCAAATAAAAATGTCAAGGCACGGGGAAACACGCTAGACCTGCGAGACGTATTGGAGGACAAAGCAAAACACGCAAGATCGTTCTACGGATCACGAGGGCGCGCCACTAGGCGAGTTGATAATTGTCACGCCCGATACAGTAAAAGTAAATCCGGCCGGGCCGAACACAGCGGACAAGACTCATTTGAGCTGCGTCGCGATATAGCCCAGTACAAAGGCGCCGCACACCCCCTATGTTTCACAAATGAAGTAATGGATCACCAAATCCCAGAGGGTTTCAAACCCGTAAATATCGAATCATATGACGGCACAACAGATCCTACGGTATGGATCGAGGACTTCCTCCTGCACATCCACATGGCCCACGGTGACGATCTACATGCCATCAAATACGTCCCACTCAAACTCAAAGGACCAGCTCGGCATTGGCACAACAGCCTGCCAGCAGAATCCATTGGCTGTTGGGAAGATCTAGAAGCCGCATTCCCCGACAACTTCCAGGGCACTTATGTGCAACCACCATATGCTGATGACTTGAGCCACATAATTCAGCAGCCAGAGGAATCGGCCAGGCAATTCTAGACACGGTTCCTGACAAAGAAAAATCAAATCGTCGACTGTCCGGATGCAGAGACCCTAGCAGCTTTTAAGCACAACATCCGCGATGAGTGGCTCGCCCGGCAACTTGGCCAGGAAAAGCCGAAATCTATGGCAGCCCTCACGACACTCATGACCCGCTTTTGCGTGGGAGAGGACAGCTGGCTGGCTCGCAGCAATAACATATCAAAGAACCATGGTACTTCGGATACCAAGTATAGCAATGGTAGGTCACGTCACAGCAAACACAAGCGCCACATCAACAGCGACAATACCGAGGATACGGCAGTCAATGCCGGATTCAGAGGCTCTAAACCCGGTCAGTAGAAAAAGCCATTCAAAAGAAGCACTCTGGGCCCGTCCAGTTTGGACCGTATACTCGATCGCTCGTGTCAAATACACGGCACCCCCAACAAGCCGTCCAACCACACCAACAGGGAATGTTGGGTGTTCAAGCAGCTCGCAATTTAAATGCCGAAAACAAGGATAAGGGGCTACATAGCGATGATGAGGAGGAGCCCTGGCCTCCGAACACCGGAGGACAGAAGAGGTTCCACCCACAAGTGCGGACGGTGAACATGATATACGCAACCCACATCCCCAAGAGGGAGCGGAAGCGTGCGCTAAGGGACGTATTTGCGTTGGAGCCAGTCATCCCAAAGTTCAACCCATGGTCCTCCTGTCCGATCACCGTCGATCGCCGGGACCACCCCACTAGTACCCATCATGGCGGATTTGCCGCACTGGTCCTATACCCAATCATCGACGGATTTCACTTTACTCAAGTCCTTATGGACGGCGGCAGCAGCCTAAACCTGCTTTATCAGGACACAGTGCGCAAAATGGGTATAGACCCCTCAAGGATCAAACCCACAAAAACGACCTTCAAAGGCATCATACCAGGTGTAGAGGCCCATTGCACAGGCTCAGTCACACTGGAAGTGGTCTTCGGATCCCCGGATAACTTCCGAAGCGAGGAGTTAATCTTCAATATAGTCCCGTTCCGCAGTGGCTATCACGCACTTCTCGGGCGAACCACATTTGCGGGATTCAATGCGGTACCGCATTATGCATACCTCAAGCTCAAGATGCCAGGACCTCGGGGGGTCATCACAGTCAATGGAAACACAGAGTGCTCTCTCTGCACGGAGGAGCACACTGCGGCCCTTGCAGCAGAAGCACAAAGCAGCCTCTTAAGGCAATCCAGCTGTTCGGCGATTAAACACCCGGACACCATCAAGCGCACCTAGAGTAATCTGCAAAAAGACCGCCTGGCACGTTCCGAGCTCGCATAGCAATGCGGCCCCCACCCCAGTCCCAGCCAAATGGCGAAAGCCGTGCCACGCGTACATAATTACGCATTGAAAATACCATGGGCATAGGTGGAAGGGGGGGCACGACCACGACACGCCCCAAAACACGGCTCAACCGCACCGGGGGCTTCCCGCTTTATTATTTTTTCTCTCTTTCAGGACTTTACTCTCTGGAAACCTCGTCCGGTAGTACGATTGCCGGACACACGATACAACAACCAAGGTGGCACAAAGCTACGTCGCACCATGGAATTCCCAGGTTGTCTCTGATAACGAGTGAAATACCTGCTTTAAATATCATTCCTCAGCTTGCCCTTGAAGGGGACATGTCAAATAGTCCTACTTTTTGCTTATCGCACTACTTGTATCATTCTGCTTCGATGCACCTTTTTGAATAAACAATGCATAGCACTAGACTATTACCGCATTCTCTATTCTTT
>NC_041390.1:231528418-231625594 GCF_002162155.2 Triticum dicoccoides
TATATATATATATATATATATATATATATATATATATATATATATATATATATGTTCATTCATGACATTCAGCACCCATACACTCTAGTACGACCAATACGGCAGGGGCTTAAGCGTACCCCATAATACGGCGTGAGAAGTCCGAACACTTTTGACAGTGCGGCACCCCAAACTTATAGCATTATATGCATCAGTTCCGAATCATGTCTTGGGTCAATAGTTGGGTTTGCCCGGCTCCCATGTTTTGGTACCTTACGTTCTGCTATATTGGCTAAGGTAGCACTGGGAGAACTACTGCGATTGTGCCCCAGTTCATCTGGGAAAGCTCCTCAGTAGAGAAAGCTAAAACTAACTGTCATGATAAGGCGAGAGCTAGTCGCTGTTCGAGAGGTCTCGAGTCCCTAAAGACTTATGCCGCTTGGGGCGAGGAGTCGGCTTTGTCCGGCTTAGGCGTGTATAGCGCCCCGAATTCGGCCTTCCGAATACTAGGGGCTTCGCCAAAATTTAAAATTATAGACTTCTATGGCTAAGTGTGAGTGATAAAGCATTATAGAACGATTGCCTTGTTCGTTGTGCTGAGCACCTCCCTCAAAGGACCCAACAATGGGAAAAAGAGTGCTCAGATTTATCCTTAACACCCCAGCACTCATGGCATGGGGGTAGAAGCCGACGACTGGCCATCTCTCAGATTTGATAAACAGGCGCACAGAAGGTAATATTTTAAATTCAAAAAAGCATTGCATAGCGCACATGAACAAGTTTTCATAATACAGGATCACACGAGCAAGTTCATTCAAAAATTACATCCTTCGCACACTCGTCCGCCATAAGATGGGCATCCTTCAGGACACCCTCATAATACATTTCAGGGTGGCAATGCTCCTTGCCCTGCGGTGGCCCCTCCTTCACCAGCTTCTCAGTGTCCATCTTGGCCCAGTGCACCTTCGCACGGGTAAAATCACGGCGTGCACCTTCGATGCAGACGGACCGCTTTATGACTTCCAGCCGTGGGCAGGCATCCACAAGCCGCCTCACCAGGCCGAAGTAGCTGTTGGGAAGGGAGCCGCCATGCCACATCCGGACTATAAGGCCCCTCATGGCCTGTTCGACCGCCTTGTGCAGCTCGACCAGTTGCTTCAGCTGGTCGCTCACATGCATCAGGTGTTAGGTCCCAGTATACTGAGACCATAACAACTTCTCCATCGAGCTTCCCTCCTCGGCCTGGTAGTACTATGCGGCATCCGACACGCTGTGGGGCAAATCTGTGAATGCTCCTAGAGAGCTCCGGACTCGGGTAAGTAACAAGTAATTTACTTTCACATGCTTGCTTTGCATATTGAATGCCTTACCCGCCGCTATCTTCCTCATAGCCTCAATTTCCTGGACGGCCTTTTGGGCTTCAGCCTTAGCATGCTTTGTGCTCTCGAGGGCCGCGGCAAGCTCGGACTCTCGCGTCTTCGAGTCAAGCTCCAAAGTCTCGTGCTTCTTCATGAGAGCCTGGAGCTCTTGCTGCACCTCGCCCACCTGTGCCTCTTGTTTCTCCCGCTCGGTGTGCTCCTCGGCCTCTTTGTTTTCAGCCTCGGACAGCGGTTGCTTTAGGGTCGCCACTTCGGTTGTGGCCCCTGGCACATTCATGACGATCCTATCATTTTGCAACCACATCTTTTATATATATATATAGACAAGGTATTACTTACCTTTGTTCTCCTCGAGCTGCCTCTTGGCAAGGCCGAGCTCTTTCTCGGACCGCTCGAGGTTCTTCTTCAGTGCGGCGACCTCCGCAGTCAGTGCGGCAGAGGTCAACAGCGAAGCCTACATACGCATATAGACATACTTGTATTAGACTCCTGCAGATATTATTTGATCCTCTATTCAGCTTTCCTTTGTGAACACCAAATAGAGCATCAGGGGCTACTGTCTATGCGGTAATATTTTCCTATATTTTAAATACTTACATCAAAGCCTGTTAGAAGGCTGGCACAGGCTTCAGTCAGTCCGTTCTTGGCGGACTGAACCTTCTTGATCACCGCACTCATAATAGTGCGGTGCTCTTCATCGATGGAAGCGTCGCGAAGCGCTCCCAGTAGGTTGTCCGGTGCCTCTGGATAGACAGAGGTCACCGGCACGGGTGGCTTGCCCCTCTTGGTAGGGGAGCGCCTGCCGGAGTCCGGAACCACTGGAGGTTCCGTCGCGGTGTTTGGCTGAGGGCCGAACTTGGAGCCCTTGGGAGTCTTGCTCCCTTTGCGGCTGGAGTCCGGAAGGTCACCTTGAGGCGCCTCCAGGACTACCTCCCCTCGGTTCGGTGCCCCTTGAGACAATACCTCGACATTGTCCGTAGGGCGAGGAGAGGAGGCGGTTGGAAGTGACTCGCTATTCATATCCGACGAGTCCAAGGAACCGTCCGACGAGGATACGTCGATGTGGGCTCGGGGCGGACTTCATGATCATATTCGACATTAGGAGAAGCAGTGCGATAAAAGTATGCTATGAGTTACTCTAGTATCCGAATACTTATGAGTTCGCCAGGGGCTTGGCCCTGAGTAACCACTCATCTTCGCTGTCGGCGGCGGTGGTGGAACAGTCCGGAAGGAGAGTCCTTCCCTTCTTGGACCCTCCGGCCTCCCCGGTTGGGGCGGCCTTCCTTTTCCTGTCTCCCCCGGCTGGAGGGGGAGAACCGTCATCTTCCTCCTCCTCATGCTCACGGGAGGAGTGCGTCTTGGAGTTATTGGACGATGGGTCCGATACCACCTGGCGCTGGGAACTCTTTCGGGTTCCCATGGCCTTCTTCTTGATCTTCTTCTCCGACACCTCATAAGGAGCCGGAGTCCGCATCTTCGTCAGGAGAGCGTCTGCAGGGTCTTCGGGCAGAGGGGCCGGACAGTCAATCTGCTCTGATGTCTCCACCCTGTCCTGTCAAAGGGATGGGAGCTCAGACCCCGCACATGGCTAAACTATGGAAAATAAATACCCTACGAGGTGTACAGAACTTACCGGATTCGCAGGGCACGTCGCCCTTAGCCCGCGGTCGTCGGTAAGGGGAGGGGGGACCTCGGTGCCCTTGAACAGCACCTTCCAGACGTCCTTATGTGTCGTGTCGAAGAGCTTGCGTAGAGTCTGGTGCTGGGCCGGGTCGAACTCCCATAAGTTGAAAGCCCGTCATTGACAAGCTTGAGTTTCTTGCCTATCATGTTCCAGATACATTTCTGGAGTCCGTCCAGCTCCACCGATGATCCCCAAGACAGGCCCTTCTCCTTCCAGGAAGTGAGCCGCGTGGGGATTCCGGATCGAAACTCGGGGGCCGTCGCCCAGTTGGTGTCGCACGGCTCGGTGATGTAGAACCACCGTGATTGCCACCCCTTTATGGTCTCCACGTAGGAGCCCTCGAGCCATGTAACGTTGGGCATTTTGCCACCATGGCTCCGCCGCATTCCGCTTGTTGGCCGCCTACTAACTTCGGTTTGACATTGAAGGTCTTCAGCCACAGGCCAAAGTGGGGCCGGATGCGGAGGAAAGCCTCGCACACGAGGATGAACGCCGAGATGTTGAGGATGAAATTCGGAGCTAGATCATGGAAGTCCAGCCCATAATAGAACGTAAGGCCGCAGACGAATGGATGGAGGGGAAACCCCAGTCCACAAACGAAGTGGGTGAGGAAAACCACCCTTTCGTAAGGTTCCGGGGTAGGGATGATCTGCCCCGCGGCTGGCAGCCGGTGCGCAATATCCGCGGCTAAGTATCTGGCCCCGCGCAGCTTTTTGATGACTCCCTCCGTAACAGAGGAGACCATCCACTTGCCTCCCACTCCGGACATGTTTGGAGAGGGTTGAGGAGAAGGATGTGGACTTGGGCACTTGAGCTCGAGTACGCAAGAATAGATGAGCAAGGAGGAATAAGGCGTAGGTAGAAAAAGGTGAACCCTTATCCCTTTATAAGGGCGTACGAAACTATGCGCCCCCACCAGCCTGCTAAACTCGCTTATCCCCCAAGCGCCGTAATTGATGGCGAGGTTGGGTTACCCACATCCGTATTGATCGGAATCCCGTAATAAGGGGACACGATCTCTGCTTCGACAAGACATGCCAAGGAAACTGCCTCGCGAAACACACTAAGGTTGGTTGTGAAAAACGATTCGAATGGTGACCTGGCTGTGGTGTGATGTCACACTGCGGAATGCGTCGGCAGATTAGATTTGTGAAAATATTATTATCTCTACGGTTGTATGTGGAACTTGTTTTGCAGAGCCGGACACGATCCTCGTGTTCAAAATCTTCTATGAAGTATTTGGAGGAGGAACTCGCCTTGCAATGCCGAAGACAATCTACGCACCGGACTCATCGTCATTGAAGCCTGGTTCAGGGGCTACTGAGGGATTCCTGGATTAGGGGGTATCCGGACAGCCGGATTATATCCTTTGGTCGGACTGTTGGACTATGAAGATACAAGATTGAAGACTTCGTCCTGTGTCCGGATGGGACTCTCCTTGGCGTGGAAGGCAAGCTTGTCAATACGGATATGTAGATCTCCTTCCTTGTAACCGACTCTATGTAACCCTAGCCCCCTCCGGTTTCTATATAAACCGGAGGGTTTAGTCCGTAGGACCAACAACAACAATCATACCATAGGCTAGCTTCTAGGGTTTAGCCTCTTCGATCTCGTAGTAGATAAACTCTTCTACTACTCATATCATCAAGAACAATCAAGCAGGACGTAGGGTTTTACCTCCATCAAGAGGGCCCGAACCTGGGTAAACATCGTGTCCCCTGCCTCCTATTACCATCCGCCTTAGACGCATAGTTCGGGACCCCCTACCCGAGATCCGCCGGTTTTGACACTGACAACTTGTATGCTATAAAGAATAATGATAACCATGAAACTTGTCATCATGATTTTAACTTTCAATTGGATTCTGCTTCACATGATAGTTATTTCGTTGAGTTGTCTCCCACTACTATTGATGAGAAGAATTTTGCATATGTGGAGAGTAGTAAACTTTGCATGCTTGTAGATCATGAAAAGAATGCTTTATGTGATAGTTATATTGTTGAATTCATTCATGATGCTAATGAAAATTATTATGAGGGAGGAATATATGCCTGTAGGAATTGCAATAATATCAAATTTCCTCTCTATGTGCTTAGAATTTTGAAGTTATGCTTGTTTTACCTTCCTATGCAAGTTGGTTCTTGTTCCCACAAGTTGTTTGCTCACAAAATCCCTATGCATAGGAAGTGGGTTACTCTTAAATGTGATAGTCATATTCTTCAAGATGCTCTCTTTATGTTTCAATTCTTATCTTTTACGTGAGCATCATTGAAATCATCATGCCTAGCTAGGGGCGTTAAATAATACCGCTTGTTGGGAGGCAACCCAATTTTATTTTTGTTCCTTGCTTTTTGCTCCTGTTTAGTAATAAATAATTTATCGATCCTTTGTTATTATTGATTTTTTATGCTTTTAATTAGTGTTTGTGCCAAGTAGAACCGTTGGGAAGACTTGGGGAAAGTCTTGTTGATCTTGCTGCAAAAAACAAAAACTTTAGCGCTCACAAGAATTGCTGCCATTTTTTATTGGAGAGCGCTATTTAGTTAATTATTTTTGAAGATGATTAATAGATAAATTCCTCCGGTCCAGCAATTTATTTAGAATTTTTGGGGTTCCATAAGTATACGTTTGATCCAGATTACTGTAGACTGTTCTGTTTTTGACAGATTCTGTCTTTCGTGTGTTGTTTGCTTATTTTAATGAATCTATGGCTAGTAAAATAGTTTATAAACCATAGAGAAGTTGGAGTACAGTAGGTTTAACACCAATATAAATAAAGAATGAGTTCATTATAGTACGTTGAAGTGGTGTTTTGTTTTATTTCGCTAACGGAGCTTACGAGTTTTTTGTTAGGTTTTGTGTTGTGAATTTTCAAGTTTCGGGTAAAGATTTGATGGACTATGGAATAAGGAGTGGCAAGAGACTAAGATTTGGGATGCCCAAGGAACCTCAAGGTAATATTCAAGGACAACCAAAAGCCTATGCTTGGGGATGCCCCGGAAGGCATCCCCTCTTTCATCTTCGTTCATCGGTAACTTTACTTGGAGCTATATTTTTATTCGCCACTTGATATGTGTTTTGCTTGGAGCGTCATTTTATTTTGTTTTGATGTTTAAATAATGTATCAAGATCTCAAATTATTAAATGTTAGAGAGTCTTCACATAGTTGCAGAATTATTTAACTACTCATTGATCTTCACTTATATCTTTCGGAGTAGTTTGTCATTCGCTCTAGAGCTTCACTTATATCTTTTAGAGCATGGTGGTATTTTTACTTTGAAGAAATAGGTGAACTCTCATTCTTCACTTATATTATTCTGAGAGTCTTAAATAGCATGGTAATTTTCTTAAATAATCCTAATATGCTAGGCATCCAAGAATAGTAAAAACTTTCATATAGAGTATTGAATACTAAGAGAAGTTTGATGCTTGATGATTATTTTGAGATATGGAGGTAATAATATCAAAGTCGTTCTAGTTGGGTAGTTGTGAATTTGAGAAATGCTTGTGTTGAAGTTTTGCAAGTCCCGTAGCATACACGTATGGTAAATGTTGTGTAACAAATTTGAAACATGAGGTGTTATTTGATTGTCCTCCTTATGAGTGGCGGTCGGGGACGAGCGATGGTCTTTTCCTACCAATCTATCCCCCTAGGAGCATGCGCATAGTGCTTGGTTTTTGATGACTTGTAGATTTTTGCAATAAGTATGTGAGTTCTTTATGACTAATGTTGAGTCCATGGATTATACGCACTCTCACCCTTCCATCCTTGCTAGCCTCTTCGGTACCGTGCATTTCCCTTTCTCACATTGAGAGCTGGTGCAAACTTCGCCGGTGCATCCAAACCCCGTGATATGATACGCTCTATCACACATAAACCTCCTTATATCTTCCTCAAAACAGCCACCATACCTACCTATTATGGCATTTCCATAGCCATTCCGAGATATATCGCCATGCAACTTTCCACCGTTCTGTTTATTATGACACGCATCATCATTGTCATATTGCTTTGCATGATCATGTAGTTGACATTGTATTTGTGGCAAAGCCACCGTTCATAATTCTTTCATACATGTCACTCATGAGTCATTGGACATCCCGGTACACTACCGGAGGCATTCATATAGAGTCATACTTTGTTCTAGTATCGAGTTGTAATCATTGAGTTGTAAATAAATAGAAGTGTGATGATCATCATTTTCTAGAGCATTGTCCCAAGTGAGGAATAAAAAAAGAAAAAAAAAGAAAGAAGGGGAGAAAGGCCATAAAAAAGAGAAGGCCCAAAAAAATGAGAGAAAAAGAGAGAAGGGATAATGTTACTATCCTTTGCCACACTTGTGCTTCAAAGTAGCACCATAATCTTCATGATAGAGAGTCTCATGTTTAGTCACTTTCATACACTAGTGGGAAATTTTCATTATAGAACTTGGCTTGTATATTACAACAATGGGCCTCCTCAAGTGCCCTAGGTCTTCGTGAGCAAGCAAGTTGGATGCACACCCACTTAGTTTCTTTTGTTGAGCTTTCATACATTTATAGCTCTAGTGCATCCGTTGCATGGCAATCCCTACTCCTTGCATTAACATCAATCGATGGGCATCTCCATAGCTCATTGATTAGCCTCGTTGATGTGAGACTTTCTCCTTTTTTGTCTTCTCTACATAACCCCCGTCATCATATTCTATTCCACCCATAGTGCTATATCCATGGCTCGCGCTCATGTATTGCGTGAAAGTTTATAGGTTTGAGATTACTAAAGTATGAAACAATTGCTTGGCTTGTCATCGGGGTTGTGCATGATGAGAGCATTCTTGTGTGACGAAAATGGAGCATGACTAAACTATATGATTTTGTAGGGATGAACTTTCTTTGGCCATGTTATTTTGAGAGGACATAATTGCTTAGTTAGTATGCTTGAAGTATTATTGTTTTTATGTCAATATTAACTTTTATCTTGAATCTTTTAGATCTGAATATTCATGCCACAATTAAGAAGAATTACATTAAAATTATGTCAAGTAGCATTCCACATCAAAAAATCTGTTTTTATCATTTACCTACTCGAGGACGAGCAGGAATTAAGCTTGGGGATGCTTGATACGTCTCCAACGTATCTATAATTTTTTATTGCTCCATGTTATATTATCTACTGTTTTGGACAATATTGGGATTTATTATCCACTTCTATATTATTTTTGGGACTAACCTATTAACCGGAGGCCCGGCCCAGAATTGCTGTATTTTTGCCTATTTCAGTGTTTCGAAGAAAATGAATATCAAACAGAGTTGAAACGGAATGAAACGAACTAGAGAAGTTATTTTTGGAAGCAAAGCTACCGGAAAAACTTGGAGTGCACGTTAGGAAAGGAACGAGGGAGCCACGAGGCAGGGGGGGCGCTTCCTCCACCCTCGTAGCTCCCCTGGCGTATCTCTTTCACCCATATATACCCACGTACCCTAAAACTATCGGAGAGCACAATAGATCGGGAGTTCTGCCGTCAGAAGCCTCCTTAGCCACCGAAAGCCAATCAAGACCAGTTCCAGCACCCTGCCGGAGGGGGCATCCCTCTCTGGTGATCATCTTCATCATCTCGGTGCTCTCCATGACGAGGAGGGAGTAGTTCTCCCTCGGGGCTGAGGGTATGTACCAGTAGCTATGTGTTTGATCTCTCTCTCTCTCTCTCTCTCTCTCTCTCTCTCTCTTGTGGTCTTGATGTGATACGATCTTGATGTATCGCGAGCTATGCTATTATAGTTGGATCTTATGATGTTTTCTCCCCCCTCTACTCTCTTGTAATGGATTGAGTTTCCCCTTTGAAGCTATCTTATTGGATTGAGTCTTTAAAGATTTGAGAACACTTGATGTATGTCTTGCCACGCGTATCTGTGGTGACAATGGGATATCACGTGATTCACTTGATGTATGTTTTGGTGATCAACTTGCGGGTTCCGCCCATGAACCTATGCATAGGGGTTGGCACACATTTTTGTCGTGATTCTCTGGTAGAAACTTTGGGGCACTCTTTGAGGTTCTATGTGTTGGTTGAATAGATGAATCTGAGATTGTGTGATGCATATCGTATAATCATACCCACGGATACTTGAGGTGACATTGGAGTATCTAGGTGACATTAGGGTTTTGGTTGATTTGTGTCTTAAGGTGTTATTCTAGTACGAACTCTAGGGCTGTTTGTGAAACTTATAGGAATAGCCCAACAGATTGATTGGAAAGAATAACTTTGAGGTGGTTTCGTACCCTACCATAATCTCTTCGTTTGTTCTCCCCGATTAGTGACTTTGGAGTGACTCTTTGTTGCATGTTGAGGGATAGTTATATGATCCAATTATGTTATTATTGTTGAGGGAACTTGCACTAGTGAAAGTATGAACCCTAGGCCTTGTTTACTATCATTGCAATACCGTTTATGCTCACTTTTATCATTAGTTACCTTGCTGTTTTTATATTTTCAGATTACAAATACCTTTATCTACCATCCATATACCACTTGTTTCACCATCTCTTCGCCGAACTAGTGCACCTATACAATTTACCATTGTATTGGGTGTGTTGGGGACACAAGAGACTCTTTGTTATTTGGTTGCAGGGTTGCTTGAGAGAGACCATCTTCATCCTACGCCTCCTACGGATTGATAAACCTTAGGTCATCCACTTGAGGGAAATTTGCTACTGTCCTACAAAGCTCTACACTTGGAGGCCCAACAACATCTACAAGAAGAAGGTTGTGTAGTAGACATCAGTTAGCTATAAGGTTGGCTATAAGAGTATTTTTCTTTACTTCTCTCTATTTCTTTCTTCGTAGTATTTATTGCATTTTCCAAGGAGTGACCTCTTCCAATGAATTGGTGCTTAGATCAGCTGCTATGGGCATTAAATGGCTTAGCAACTCAAGTCCCCAATGCATAGGTGCTTAGTTTTTTGTTGCTAAGTTTGCGTCATCTAGGTACACGCGCTTATCACCGTTTCTTCCTGGGGTCACCAAACTAGTCTCTCTCTTCTTAATTAACTTGCCACATCAGACTTTATGCCTATGTGGCAGGCTTAGCACCTGTAGGATCAAGTACAATAGTGGGCTATAAGCCCGCTTTACATGGCATTTTTGCATATGTGGGGGAAAGAGGCAAGGAAAAAGTGGAGGAGTGTGCTCTCAAGCAAGAGTCAGCCTCCACATGGTGGAGCATCGGGAGAGGCACTTGTATGGAGGTGGTCAGGAATCAGGAGACTCACGCCGGTCGTAGCATCGCAGTTAAAATCATAATGGCAAGTCAAATCACCGGGCCCCACCTGTCCAGCAGTAACTCACTGTCAAATCACACAGCCCTACGTTTGCAGCAGCCTACTCCCTCATCTTCTCGCGTCTCTGTCGAACCGACTAGGCGGAACTGCCCCGCCTACAGCGCGAGAAAAGCCCAGCCCTCGACTTTTAAATAGTACAATATAATAATTTTGTATCCATGGATTGCGCCATGGAGCAAAGCCTCAAGATAACAGCGGTACACCTGTACGGAGTATACAACATGCCCGTCGCGTTCGTGTCGCACCCTAGACGGTCGGTCGGTCTGGCACGCCGCTCTCCGAATGGAACGCGCGTCATATTGCGTTTGTACACACATGTGGGACCGCAATTGAGAACCGACCATAGGCACACTCCCAGACCCGCAAGTTGGGTGAGTTAATAGAAGAGAGAGACGAGCGATAGTACTACTAGAGAAGTGTTGTAGGAGTACATACGTTGGTACTTGGACGATCCCTGGAAGACACGGAAGATCAGTTCGTCCATGCATGTGACCAGACTCCAGCAGACACGCCTGGATTGGCTATCATCTATATATCGTGCAGGTTGTGTTGTACAGGGCTGTAGTTCTAGTGAGAAATCTAACAAAAGGTTTCTTGTCATCTCGCAAAATTAGGTGTCATGTGCTTCCAATCACTGCGAGGGTTAAACAGCGACAACTGAGTTGGGCTAGTCATTGGGGGCACATGCATGAAGAATACTCGGCTGCCATCTAGGTCACGCCGGCTATGTTAATTAGGACATCTATCGACGGACCCCTTTTCTACGAGTTTATCTTTAATTTGAGCTTTGATCCTCGTCTAGTTTGTCCGTCGGGATTCATCTTTTCTCCTTTCGGCAGTGAGGTTATGATTTCTTGTCATGTGGTATTTTTTCGTGTTATATGTTATAATCCGGTGCTTCAGATCAAAATGACGATAACTGCGCCTCCGGGGCACGTGCATGAAGACTTCTCAACAGTCATTGCCGAGGTCAAGCCGACTCCGGCCGATAGACAAAAGAAAGCTAGTACTCCACTGTATAGGCAGGAGCCTCCGCGCTTGCTTGCTAGTGTTGCTCTCTTCACACTGTCTTGTCCTCTCCGGATCTAAACATGATAGTGGTGGCCACACACTCTCTCTCTACTCACCGCTGGTCACAGATCGAGCCGGATCCTCTCTGCCGGGGAAGGTGAGAAGGTGCAACGTTCATGCGGTAATCCTCGGCGACAACACTTACCCACTGCGGGCGCGTCCCGATCAGCATGCTTTGTCGTTCTCTCCCAAGCATCGCTGGCGAGGGAGGGCCTCCCACCCCTTCTTCCTCGCTGCCGTAGTGTGGGAAGATCCAGCCTCCCGCCGCCCACCTAGCGACATCCCGGCGACCCTCAGTTATAACTTCCTTCAAAACCGACCTTGCTCTACTTCCCGAGCTGAATTTGTATATTTTACTATTTCTCAGGCCCCCTCGTAGATAGGATCAATCGGCTGTTCGAAAACCACCTAATTTTTTATTGTTAAGAGGTAAAACTAGTTCATGCACTCGAATCTAGTAGTACTTGGTTCAAACAAGGAAGAAAGGGGGTGGGGGGGGGGAAGATTTGTTACCTGAATCTAGGACGTGGTCGAAAGAGGAAATAATGGGGGCGAAAAGTAGCAGAGACTGGCTATCCAACTGGTCTCTAGGTCAAATAGGGAAATAAAGGGAATGCAGTACAAACTAAATATAAACCCGATCTACTGGTTAAAAAAGGAAAGAAAGTGGGGACTGGGGGACAAGTCAACAGAGTAAGTCCAGCACTAGATTTGCTAGCCTCACACAGTATAAGGTGGCTATATACTGAACAAAAATGGGACCAACCCCAGATATCCTCTTCTGATATTTGTTGCCCCGTGCCGCTCTTATGTAATGCCACTGGTAAAATGTAGCAGTCGCACTATTAAAAGTAAGGACACATTAAACCAATGTTGTTTTCAATGTAATGCCCCCAGTAATATGAATCAATGGCACTTTTTTCATGTCTTGCTAAATTTCACATTAAGATAAGTTGCTTCTTTTTGTTAGAGATGCGACTGTCCTAGTCCTCCTACTCTCCCGTGCCCAAATACTGACTCTGTAGCAGCTGTTAATGTAATGTTGCTGGTAAAATGAAGCAATGGCACCATTAAAGTAATGTCGTATTTAACGGTTGTCATAGTTAATCCCAATGCCAACACTAATATCTAGCAATGCTGCTAGAAATTGCTACTGTCCTTGTACGATTGCCATTCAAATAAGGAACATGCTTTTTTTCATTTGATGCATGTTTCATCACTTGTTAGTCACCCTCCTTTCCACCTTTTTTGTTCAAACAGAGATATAAATTTCACGCTTGATCTTAGTTGAACTGCACAAATGATATCCAAATTATAGTTGAACATTCCAGGAGCTTCACAACCAACCTTGATGTTGCTCAATTTTATTGTAACTAATGAATAAGAAGCTCTGTGGGTTTCATTTTCTGATGGAAATGGAACCGGGGCTGGATCCCTTTTCTTAAAAGAAGAAGAAGAAGAAGCTGCTAGCTCATGGGACATTGCTTCATTTTAGGTGAACTGCACCAAAAGGTCCCATGAATTGAATCATCCATGTTGGTGACTGGTGTCATCCCTTCTATGATGGCCTTGACTGCAGATATGGTTCCCATCACGAGGTACGTTCCTTTTTGGTCTGACCGTTTGCCAAAGATCCTGCATGTTGATCCTGCTCTTGTGCTACTATTTTGGCACTTCCATGATAAAGCAGTAATGTTATTATTTTGCACCTTAATCTAGTGGCACTATTAATTTGAGGCAATTTTTGGCACCACTAGTGCCATTGTCTTTTTATATATGAGGGGGTTCCCTCCGATTTCATTAAAGAAACCCAACCATAGAAAACCATTATCCGACAACATCTCAGTGTAAATGTGCAGTTATGCAACTACTACTAGAACGGACTGAGTACTAGCATGAGACAAGTTTGCCACATAAGCTAGGAAGGTAGGGGGACGCAGCACCAGTTCGACCAAGTTTGGATTACAACCCAAATGCTACCATAGAAACATTAGGGGGAAGATAGGGACTAAAAGAGCCAGCTTCAGCATCCAAGTCTAAGAACCCCCGGCCTTCGTCCTTGCGACGCACGGTACACCTCATGTGCCACCTGCTTGACCCTAGTGTCACTGATAAAATGAAGTAATAATACAGTTAAAATAGAGCGGGTGTCCACTCTATCATTTCATTTCCAATGTAGATAAAGGAAGTGCTTCTCTTTTTTAATGAATGTTTCATCAACTAGTCCCATTATTAATGTTCAAAGCGTTTCTGCAAACTGGGGTGCTTAATTTTAGTTGATCTGCACAAAAATAGAGATTTGAATGTCTCAAGGCCCCTCCTTGTACTACCGCTGTACACTGATGTTCATCACTGGCAGAAGGTGTATCAAGGAGACTTGGGACTATTTCAGTTTGAGGCGTGGCGTACCGTATGAGGCGTCGCAGTGCCCATCTCTCCCTCACAGCATGGCATACTATGATACTATCGCAATATTTTCATCTATTTATTTTGCGTGTTTCATAAACTAGTGCCACTCTAATGTAATCTCGCTTTTTCAGTATCTGTGCAAATAGGGTTATTCAACTGCATTTTGGTGGAACTGCACAAATGTATGGATGGAACCGGCATATATGCAGAGTGCGAGGTGTGTCAAGTAAGAATTACCAACACCACCCATGCTCCATGCACGCATTGGCATCCACCACCACCATTGGGATGTGTGGCGCTCTTTGTGGACGGATCTTTCTCGGCAGCAAATCCTGACCAAATACTAGTAGCTTATATTGGCAGTTTTCTAGGGAGTACTCTTTTCTGAAAGAAGCAACAATCTATTTTTATTTATTTGTACACAGTGTCACAACTTTGACCCAAAGGTCCAGAGCTATTTAAGGGTGATTGGCGTAGTACTCAGAGACTGATTGTAAGCATGATTTTCATTAGCTGTCACACTGATTGTAAGCATGAGCAGGTGGAAGATTAGGTTAATGCGAAGCTTACCTTAAACCCTACCGCCACCGTTGAAACGAGGTGAGCATCGAGGGAACCGTGGAGAACGGCGGGGAAGCGACGTCGCGCCATCCGGCCTCCCCTTGCGGTGGTGGAACGAATACTCCTGTGGCTCCAGCTGGCTCTGCACCCTCACGAACGGCACACCGTACTCGATCGATTCGTTATCCTCTTGGTGCTCGACCTTCGACCTGTACGCCCACCACCTCCGCCCGACTTTCGCCTCGGGCGAATCTATCTGCTCCATCACCCAGAGGAGATACTAGACGAAATTGAAGGACTGAGGCGTGACTTCCGCCGAGGAGTACATGTACATCGCCACCCTCATCGCCGCGGCCTCTGTCACACCCTAGCTAGTTCATGCATTAGAGTGTTGCATCATGCCTATTCTTTCATCAGAAACCTGAAATGGGGATGACAGAACCCCCAGCCCCCTCTGAAACCAACTAGGGTTTACTAAAAACTTTTTCAATGAACCTGAAATGCCCTTCTAAAATGCCCATCATTTTTGTCTTGGTTCATAACCTCTGCCAGAAGTGATGCACATTTTCCTAGGTCATCTTAGGGTCTTTGAATTAAATCATAGATATTTGAGTTTGGGCATTTAAAATTATATAAAATATTTCTAATGCTCAAATATCTCCAAACTAAAATGTTTCACGTTGGAAATAATCCAACTATGGACCAGAAGTAGTTTGGTGATTTTAGGAGTTGCCTAAGTATTTTTAATAATTCAACAAAGTTGCAGAGGAATTAAAAAAAACAGAAAACAGGGAATAACAGAAAAACTTACCTGGCGCCCAGCACCCGGCCCACCTGCCGGCCCAGCCCAGCGCCGCGCCAGCGAGCTGCTTGCCGGCCAGGCAGGCAGGCAGGTGCCCGACGGTGGCCGCAGCATGCGCCACGCAGCTGGCCGTCGCCCTGCTTCACCTCCTCGCCTCGTTGCTGGATGGATGAACTCCACGTCGAGCCGTGAACCCCCAGGACACCTCCATTCTCCCCCAACTCCTCTCTCTCTCTCGCGTTCCCCCCGCCATGGCCGACGCCATCGCCGCCACCCCCTCGCCATAGCCACGCTCTCCATCAACCCCACGCCGTGCCGCCGTGTCCAGGAGCTCCGCCACCCTCCTCTCCTTCGAGCAAGCCGAGCCCCGAGCGCTCGCAAGGCCCGAGCCCACCGCATCGACCTCGACCGAACCGCCGTCGCCGGAGATCCCCTTCAACGCCGTCGTCGCTCCGGCCCGTCCCCGGCCGCACCAAGTGTTTCCTCGAACTCCCTGTGAGCTTAACCATCTTCCCCTCCCTTCTTTTCTTTCCCCCGAGCTATGTAGTGACCTCCCGGAGCTCAACCGCACCCATCGCCGCGGAGCTCGTCGCCGACGTGCTCCCGGTCACCCTCCGGCCACCACTTGGTGTCCATCGTGCTCACCACCTCACGTAGCACCTAACCAACTACTCCCCGCACCTCACCGACCCCTCTAGCCTCAAGTTCGCCTTCGGCCGAACTCCGGTGGCTGCCAAAGTCGTCGCCGGCGCCAACTCCGGCCACCCCGACCCCAACGGACTCCACCAAGAGCTGCGGCTCCTCCTCAGCTCCACTCCGATGGCCTCCGCGACTCGTTTGGTTGCCGGAACGGCCAAAACCACTTCCGCCGCCGCGTCGGGCTCGCCGGCGGCTAAACGCCACTTCAGCCGACCTGGGTTTGACCGCGGGTGGGCCCTGGTTGACTCCAATGAGTCAATGACAGGTGGGGCCCAGCCCTGTTAACTAAATAGGTTTAGTTTTAATTAAACTTTAACTAAACTAATTACCCTGACACCCTGGACCCACAGTCAGGTTTGACCTGGACGTCTCCGTTGACCCTCACGTCATTCTGACGCATGGCTGACGCAATAAATTAATTTCTGGATTTATTCTAATATAGGAAATTCCAGAATATAGTTTAAACTTCAAAAATTCATAACTTTTAATCTGTAACTCCAAATCAAACAAGTTATATATGAAAAATGATCAGAAAAATCCAATCTATCCATCTGTACTGGTTTCATGCATGATTAAACAAGTTAACTTGCTGTTTAATGCAAAACAAGATAAAACACTTTAAAGGGCCATGTATGAGTTTGAAATTTGAATCTTTGGTTCAAATTGGTTCAAACCCTTCTGGTCTTAGTTGCATTAGCCCAACACACTCATACTGCCATGTTCCATGCATGCATCATATTGTCGCACATTGTTTGGTGATGGCTGTGTATCGGTGTTCTTTGCGGCAGGTTCTGCCTCCGAGGAGTACCGTGATTACCCTAGCGAAGAACCATATCAGTGCATCGAACCATCAGGCAAGCAACCAACCATTTGATCATATCGATACAATCCCATGTTCTCGCTCTTGCTCTCTTTTACTGCATTAAGACAACGCGTTTCAAACTGCTGTGTGCTGCGGTAGTTGAACCCATTTCCTCTGCATGACCTGTCATTGCCACAGTAACTAGATGAAACCCACTAGCATGTGTAGGAGTTGATTGAGCCATATGTATGTGTTGTTCCTACCTTGCTATGCCTGCTATGCTTAGAGTCGTGTCAGGTCTGGTTCATCTGGGTGATGGGCTAGAGTGAAATGATTATGTCGGTAATGAGAGTGGTGTGGTGAACACGATTTGGTAAAGGTATCGATGAGAGGCCATGTAGGAGTACATGGTGGGTTGTTTCATTGAAGCCGTCCTTAAGCACTGAGATCTGTATGTGTGATTTAAGATACAACTACTACCATGCATTGGGCCCTGAACTATGACCCCGCACGACTTCTTATTCACCCTAGTCCTCTGTCCAGGAGTTGCAAGTAGTTTCTGGTGTTTGTAGCCTACTGGAGGCCGTGGACAGCACTGACTATAGGGGTGGGCTGTGATGCGGTAGGTACGTGGCCGGGTATGTCGGGCACCCGTTAGGTGTCTCGGAACCCTGTTCACATCGTTTGGGGCTGTGAGCGAAACCTCGGCCGGATCTCCTCATGGATGGAACCCGAATAGCGATAAACCTGGACTAGAGACTTAGGTGTTTAGGTAGGTCGTGGTCTACACCCACGTCGGCTTTCGCTTGAAGTCTGCCGAGCACATGTCGTGTGCAGACGCTAAGTGGTGGAAACATGTATGAAGAAGTACACCCCTGCAGGGTTAACATGATCTATTCGAATAGCCGCGTCCGCGGTAAAGGACTACTTGGTTGCCTATACAGTTCATAGACAAGTAAATGGAAACTACTAAAAGCCTCAAGATAAGTGTGAGTGCCGAGGATGGCTCTTCCGTAGGAAGACGGAGGTGGATCCTCGGTAGTGTATTGAAGTGGTGAGTAGTGGACTCGTGTGCGCAAAACCATTTCAAGTTGGAGTCTCGTAGGATAGCCTAGCCAAGAGTCAAAGCTGGCTTGCTGCAATAACCCCACCAACCCTTCTTGATAATGTGCATGTATGTAGGATCTAATGTAAGTCTTGCTGAGTACCTTTTGTACTCATGTTGCTATAATTTACATTTTTACAGAAGACGCTGCAACCCCTTCTGATGGGTTCTTTGTAGACGTTGACATCAATGAGTAGGCTAAGGCCCAGGTGGTGATTCTGAGCTTGTGAAGGACCACGTAGTATAGCTAGGCTTTCCAAGCCTCTTTTATTTTACTAGTTGTCTGTACTCAGACAAGTTACTTCCGCTGCTGGTTTGTATGACTGTATGACTTGAATGCTGGGTCGTGTGACCCGTACCTATGTGTATGTTATGTATGTCTCTCTGAGCCTTAAATAAAGTACTTGTGTTGTAGAGTCATGTTGTGATGCCTTGTTGTATTTGCACATATCGATCATATTGTGTGTATGATTGAAATGCTTGGTATGTGTGGGATCTGACTATCTAGTTGTTTATCTTTAGTAGCCTCTCTTACCGGGAAATGTCTCCTAGTGTTACCACTAAGCCATGGTAGCTTGCTACTGCTCTGGAACACTTAGGCTGGCCGGCATGTGTCCTTCTTTGTTCCTGTGTCTGTCCCTTAGGGGAAATGTCACGCATTGAGTACCGGAGTCCTGTTAGCCCGCTACAGCCCGGTTTACCGGAGTCCTGCTAGCCCAGCGCTACAGCCCGGACCCACTTGCTGATGACCGACACGTTCGATGCTGGGTAATGGATGCCTGTCCCTGTAAGTCTGTGCCACTTTGGGTTTACGACTAGTCATGTCAGCCCGGGCTCCTTATCATATGGATGCTAGCGACACTATCATATACGTGAGCCAAAAGGCGCAAACGGTCCCGGGCAAAGGTAAGGCGACACCCGTGGGGATACCGTGCGTGAGGCCGCAAAGTGATATGAGGTGTTACAGGCTAGATCGATGTGACATTGAGTCGGGGTCCTGACAGCGTTGGTATCAGAGCCGGACTGCCTGTAGGTTCTCCAAGCCAAACTGGTCGATGTTGAGTCTAGAAATTCTTTAGTTATATGTAGGGGAATTGTTTGTGGGTTGGAACGTAAGGCTCTTTTTACTCCTTTATCTTATGACATTCTGATCTGAGTCAGTCTATTCTTCCACCGGGGGTTAAGGAATTAGGATCTTTTCTCTCTATCAGGTTCACGTGTTACTAATCAGTAGTACCTTATAGGTTTGATGGATACAAGCCTAGTTCAGTTCTACTACCACATTATGTTGCTAGGATGGACTTAGAACTTTGATATGATGTTGTTGAGTGTGTATGAAATCCTTTGTCAAATGTCTCAAAATCCCTTTTGAGCATTTACAGCTGTTATGCTGTCGAAATTTTGCTAGAAATTCTAATGCCTTTGCATTATGGTTGTGCTTTCAGATGGCCACTCGCGACCTCAATCAAGTGGTTCGCCTGACTCGATGCCTAGATGTACCCAGCCATACTGCCATGTTGGTCAGGGTAATGACTGAGGCTGGATACCGTTGGTATCCTGAGTACATGGTCGAAGAGCAATTTTGGGACTTTAATCAAAGCCAGTATCTTTGCACTGTCAGGATATTTCCATCTTATCCTGGATCCACCGAGCCCCTTCACTGCTCCTATGGACTCGGGGTTACTATCGAGATGGCTGTGCAGGATGCCGCCTACTCTATGATGACCATCATGCGAGTCAGGACTGGCCTATTTCGGGACTCTGATTTCCGGTATATGCCAGCATCACTTCCGGGAGCACAAGGGTATCTCCAGGCTATCTATGCTGACCCCACTCAGGAGGATTCACGGACTCGCACCATTGCTGAGATGCTCGAGGATAAGGACCGTGAAAATCGGGCCTTGAGGCTAGAGCTTTTCAATACCCGTGCTGACCATTGGGCCACTTTGACTCGGTTTGCACCGGCTGTGCAAGCTGGATATTCGGATATGCGCGATCTCTATCCTCTGAGATCTGCTCTGCCAGACGTGATGGGTTGGCGTGATGTAGGAGGCATCACCCCACCTCGTGGTCCCCGCAGGCCACCGTCTGTTGGTCCAAGACCTCATCCTAGCCCCTATGGTCCACAATCTCTGCGAGATCGTCTGTTCCCGGATGATCATGTTGAGCTTCCAGGCTATGGAGGTGACTTCTACGAGGACTACTACGAATCGGTCTGAGTTAGTGGTAGTATCACTAGTTCGTACTAGCGGTGTCGTCTATCGTCCTGCGTGACTCGTGGGATATGACCTAGTTGTACCGCCTTCCGGAGGTGTAGAAAAATAATGTATAGGAGCTTGGGATGCCTCCGATGAGATGTAATCCTCTTTTCACCGTAATAGTACCTTGTTTGGTCTTGTACTAAACCTTGTATGGTGTGTATGACGACGGAATAAAAGAAGCAGTTTCTGTATCTACCATGTCATACGGATGATCATCTTGCATTCTGAGTTATTCCTTACATTCTGTATTCTATGTCGGAATCTTATCGTTCTGACTAAATCATTGTCTTGTTTACCTAGGATGGTCAACACGCGCAATAACCCTGTTTCCCAAGAGCAGGCCGAAGGCAGTGAAGTCGGGAATGCAAACCTGCCTCACCCTCCTTCCCTAGCCGAAGTTATGCTGGAAGCCGAGAGAAACAAGCGGGAGACCAACCGTTTGTTGGAGCGTATTGAACAGAACACAGCACACCATCAGAGGACTAACTTGGTGTCACTCAGTGATTTCATCAAGTTACATCCACCCACGTTCCACCACTCCGTCGAGCCTCTCGACGCTGATGACTGGCTTCACAGTATTTCTCACAAACTGCGTTCTGCGCTAGTAGCTGAGGCTGACAAGGTCACCTTTGCTGCATATCATCTTGAAGGCCCCGCCAGTCTCTGGTGGGGGAATTATGGAGCTATGCGCCCAGCGGACCATGTCACTACTTGGGCTGAATTCAGCGAGGCTTTCCGTGAACATCACATTCCGGAGGGTCTCATGGACCGTAAACGTGAGGAATTTTGTAGTTTCACTCAAGGCCGACTCTCTGTGGATGCTTACAGCAGGGAGTTCGGTAACCTCGCACGATATGCAACAGAGGAAGTTTCTACTGATGCCAAGAAGCAAGCAAGGTTCCGTAAGGGACTTAGTCCTGAGCTTCGCCGCGACCTCCGTCTGCATGAGTGCACATCTTTTCAGAAGCTTGTTAACAAGGCCACCAGTGCTGAGACTGGTCAGACTGATTATGACGCAACATGCAAGCATGGCCGTGACATGGGTTCCTCATCCGGTGCTGGTCCTCAGAAGCACCGCGTGTGGGTGCCTAACACTGCCCTGCCACCCAGGTTCACACCGAGGCCATCCTTCCAGGCGCCTCGCCCCGTTCAACAGTTTGCACCAGCCAAGCCCTATGGTGGTCCAACCAACAATGCTCCTCCACGCACCAGTTCCGTGACTTGTTTCAAGTGTGGGGAATCTGGCCACTATATGCGCGAATGTCCCCAGACCAACCCCAACCAATCTGCTAAAGCTGTTGGCCATGGCAAGCCGACAGGGAAAGTGTTCTACGCCAAGCCGGCCACCGCTGCACGTGGCCATGTCAATTGTATCTCTGCCGAAGAAGCTCAAGAGGATCCCAACGTCGTTCTCAGTACGCTCCTTGTTAATTGCCACCCGGCATCTGTTCTTTTCGATACAGGAGCATCTCATTCATTTATATCTGAGAACTATGCTCGCTTGCATAACATCGCATTCTGTGACATGCCTTCTACCATGGAAATTTCCACTCTGGGATCCAAATGGCAAACTTCTAGAGTAAGCCATGGAAATGAAATTCAAGTCGACAGACTTGTTTTTCTCGCATCTTTGATAGCCCTCAAATCTTCGGATATTAATATCATCTTGGGTATGGACTGGATGTCAGCCCATCATGCCAAAATTGATTGCTTCTCTAGGACTGTTCAACGCACCCATCCTTCGGGGAAGATAGTCAATGTCTTGACCCGAATAGACAAGCGACAGTTATATTCTCTTAACGCCAGCCTTTTGCCAGACCTTGAGGACGTTCCGGTAGTCCGTGACTTCCCGGATGTCTTCCCAGAGGAATTGCCAGGTGTTCCACCTGACAGGGATGTTGAGTTCGTAATAGACCTCATTCTAGGAACCGTCCCGATTGCTAGAAGACCCTATAAGATGGCACCACTAGAACTAGCTGAGCTTAAGAAACAACTCGATGAGTCCTTGAAAAAGGGTTTCATCCGACCTAGTTCATCTCCGTGGGCTTGCCCCGTCCTCTTCGTCAAGAAGAAGGATGGTACGGACCGGATGGTTGTAGATTATCGACCTGTCAATTTGGTCACAATCAAGAACAAATATCCGCTCCCCAGGATCAACGACCTGTATGATCAGCTCGCTGGATCCTCAATCTTCTCCAAAATGGATTTGAGGTTGGGCTACCATCAAATCAAAATCAGGAACGGGGACATTCCTAAAACGGCCTTTGTTACTCGTTATGGCCAATACGAGTACACCGTCATGACCTTCGGTTTAACCAACGCTCCAGCCACCTTTTCTCGGTTAATGAACTCAATCTTCATGGAGTATTTGGATAAATTCGTCGTGGTCTACCTTGATGATATACTCATCTACTCCAAGAACAAGGAAGAACATGCCAAACATCTAAGGCTAGTGTTGAAGAAACTTCGAGAGCATCGTCTTTATGCCAAATTTTCTAAATGTGAATTTTGGTTGTCAGAAGTGACCTATCTGGGTCATGTAATATCTGGTAAAGGTATTGCTGTTAACCCTGAGCGAGTTCAAGCCGTCCTTAATTGGACTCCACCTGAATCGGTCAAGCAAGTTCGGAGTTTTCTGGGCTTAGCGAGCTATTGCCGTCGCTTTGTCGAAAATTTCTCCAAAGTTTCAAAACCTCTAACCGAACTCCTCAAGAAAGATAAAAATTTCGAATGGACTCCACAATGTGAGCACAGCTTTCAGGAACTGAAAAGACGCCTGACATCTGCTCCCGTATTGGTACCACCAGATTTCTCTAAGGACTTTGTTATCTACTGCGACGCCTCGCGACAAGGACTAGGCTGTATTCTCATGCAAGATCGACACGTAATTGCTTACGCTCCACGGCAATTGCACCCACATGAGGAGAATTATCCTACTCATGATCTAGAGCTTGCAGCTGTAGTCTATGCACTTAAAACCTGGCGACATTACCTCCTCGGTAATCGTTGCGAAATATTCACTGATCACCAAAGTCTGAAGTACATCTTCACCCAACCGGATTTGAATCTCAGGCAAAGACGTTGGGTCGAGTTGATCACAGATTTCGACTTACGAATAACTTACACCCCAGGGAAAGCCAACGTCATGGCTGATGCGCTAAGTCGTAAATCTTATTGTAACAACCTGATGTTACAACAAAGTCAACCGCTTCTCCATGAGGAATTTCGGAAGCTTAACCTTCACATTGTTCC
The DNA here is from genome assembly GCF_002162155.2 of Triticum dicoccoides. Classification (NCBI taxonomy): domain Eukaryota; kingdom Viridiplantae; phylum Streptophyta; class Magnoliopsida; order Poales; family Poaceae; genus Triticum; species Triticum dicoccoides. The sequence goes on from NC_041390.1 coordinate 231,551,741, forward strand.
TCAAGGATTCCTTTCCACCATGGTGGCGAAACCTACCCTTATGGATCAAATCACCAAAGCACAGAAGGTAGATCTGGGAATTTCCCGCATCAAGAGAAACATCAAGAAAGGAGTTGCGAATTGTTTCTCCATTGATGATCAAGGGGTCGTATACTTCGGGAATCGGCTAGTGGTTCCCAAGGTGCGAAACCTGAGGTGATTGATCCTTAAGGAAGCTCATGAACCTCCTCTCACTATTCATCCCGGTAGCACTAAGATGTATCAGGACCTACGCCAGAGGTTCTGGTGGACTAGGATGAAGAGAGAAATTCTCAGTATATTGCTAATTGCGACGTCTGCCGTCGTGTAAAAGCAGAGCATCAACGGCCTGCTGGCACCCTTCAACCCCTAGCTATTCCTGAATGGAAATGGGATAAAATTGGTATGGATTTCATTACCGGTTTTCCCAGGACCAAGAGAGGGAATAATGCTATCTTCGTCGTTGTCGATCGTCTTTCCAAAGTGGCCCATTTCTTACCTGTTCGTGAGAGTATAACTGCTAGTCAGTTGGCAGACTTATACATCTCCCGAATAGTGTCTCTCCATGGTGTTCCATTGGAAATTAACTCGGATCGAGGAAGTCTTTTCACCTCTCGATTTTGGGAATGTTTCCAAAATGCTATGGGAACCCGCCTTTCCTTTAGCACCGCTTTTCACCCTCAATCAAGTGGTCAAGTAGAACGCGTCAACCAGATTCTAGAAGACATGCTTCGAGCCTCTGTTATCTCATTCGGAATGGAATGGGAGAAATGTCTTCCATTCGCCGAATTCGCTTATAACAACAGCTATCAATCTAGCTTGGGTAAAGCCCCTTTTGAAGTTCTCTATGGACGATGGTGTCGAACACCCCTTAATTGGTCAGAAACCGGGGAACGACAATTCTTTGGCCCGGATATGATCCACGAAGCAGAAGAGCAAGTTCGCATCATTCGTGAAAAGTTGAAAATAGCCCAATCTCGTCAAAAGAGTCAATACGACCGAAAACATAAGGCTATGACTTTCGAGGTTGACGAGAAGGCTTACCTTCGGGTTACTCCTCTGAAGGGAACCCATCGTTTCGGTATCAAAGGCAAATTGGCTCCCCGTTACATTGGACCTTTTCGTATTCTCGCTAAACAAGGAGAAGTTGCCTACCAGTTGGAACTACCTCCGCATCTCTCCAGAGTCCACGATGTCTTCCACGTTTCTCAACTCAGGCGTTGCTTCTCGGATCCTATCCGTGGAGTGGACCACGAAACGCTTGATCTCCAAGATAATCTCACGTATCGAGAGTACCCCATTCGTATCCTCGATCAGGCCGAGCGTACCACTCGACGCCATAATATCAAGTTTCTCAAAGTTCAATGGTCGCACCATTCTGAGGATGAAGCAACTTGGGAAAGGGAGGATCGTCTTCGACTCGAGTATCCTGCCTTCTTTCCGGAGGAACCCAAATCTCGGGACGAGATTCTTTTGAGTGGGGGTGAGTTGTCACACCCTAGCTAGTTCATGCATTAGAGTGTTGCATCATGTCTATTCTTTCATCAGAAACCTGAAATGGGGATGACAGAACCCCCAGCCCCCTCTGAAACCAACTAGGGTTTACTAAAAACTTTTTCAATGAACCTGAAATGCCCTTCTAAAATGCCCATCATTTTTGTCTTGGTTCATAACCTCTGCCAGAAGTGATGCACATTTTCCTAGGTCATCTTAGGGTCTTTGAATTAAATCATAGATATTTGAGTTTGGGCATTTAAAATTATATAAAATATTTCTAATGCTCAAATATCTCCAAACTAAAATGTTTCATGTTGGAAATAATCCAACTATGGACCAGAAGTAGTTTGGTGATTTTAGGAGTTGCCTAAGTATTTTTAATAATTCAACAAAGTTGCAGAGGAATTAAAAAAACAGAAAACAGGGAATAACAGAAAAACTTACCTGGCGCCCAGCACCCGGCCCACCTACCGGCCCAGCCCAGCGCCGCGCCAGCGAGCTGCTTGCCGGCCAGGCAGGCAAGCAGGTGCCCGACGGCGGCCGCGGCATGCGCCACGCAGCTGGCCGTCGCCCTGCTTCACCTCCTCGCCTCGTTGCTGGATGGATGAACTCCATGTCGAGCCGTGAACCCCTAGGACATCTCCATTCTCCCCCAAATCCTCTCTCTAGCGTTCCCCCCGCCATGGCCGACGCCATCGCCGCCACCCCCTCGCCGTAGCCACGCTCTCCGTCAACCCCACGCCGTGCCGCCGTGTCCAGGAGCTCTGCCACCCTCCTCTCCTTCGAGCAAGCCGAGCCCCGAGCGCTCGCAAGGCCCGAGCCCACCGCATCGACCTCGACCGAACCGCCGTCGCCGGAGATCCCCTTCAACGCCGTCGTCGCTCCGGCCCGTCCCAGGCCGCACCAAGTGTTTCGTCGAACTCCCTGTGAGCTTAACCATCTTCCCCTCCCTTCTTTTCTTGCCCCCGAGCTATGTAGTGACCTCCCGGAGCTCAACCGCACCCACCGCCGCGGAGCTCGTCGCCGACGTGCTCCCGGTCACCCTCCGGCCACCACTTGGTGTCCATCGTGCTCACCACCTCACGTAGCACCTAACCAACTACTCCCCGCACCTCACCGACCACTCTAGCCTCAAGTTCGCCTTCGGCCGAACTCCGATGGCCGCCAAAGTCGTCGCCGGCGCCAACTCCGGCCACCCCGACCCCAAGGGACTCCACCAAGAGCTGCGGCTCCTCCTCAGCTCCACTCCGATGGCCTCCGCGACTCATTTGGTTGCCGGAACGGCCAAAACCACTTCTGCCGCCGTGTCGGGCTCGCCGGCGGCTAAACGCCGGTGCAGCCGACCTGGATTTGACCGTGGGTGTGCCCTGGTTGACTCAGATGAGTCAATGACAGGTGGGGCCCAGCCCTGTTAACTAAATAGGTTTAGTTTTAATTAAACTTTAACTAAACTAATTACCCTGACACCCTGGACCCACAGTCAGGTTTGACCTGGACGTCTCCGTTGACCGTGACGTCATTCTGACGCATGGCTGACGCAATAAATTAATTTCTGGATTTATTCTAATATAGGAAATTCCAGAATATAGTTTAAACTTCAAAAATTCATAACTTTTAATCTGTAACTCCAAATCAAACAAGTTATATATGAAAAATGATCAGAAAAATCCAATATATCCATCTGTACTGGTTTCATGCATGATTAAACAAGTTAACTTGCTGTTTAATGTAGAACAAGATAAAACACTTTAAAGGGCCATGTATGAGTTTGAAATTTGAATCTTTGGTTCAAATTGGTTCAAACCCTTCTGGTCTTAGTTGCATTAGCCCAACACACTCATACTGCCATGTTCCATGCATGCATCATATTGTCGCACATTGTTTGGTGATGGCTGTGTATCGGTGTTCTTTGCGGCAGGTTCTGCCTCCGAGGAGTACCGTGATTACCCTAGCGAAGAGCCATATCAGTGCACCGAACCATCAGGCAAGCAACCAACCATTTGATCATATCGATACAATCCCATGTTCTCGCTCTTGCTCTCTTTTACTGCATTAAGACAACGCGTTTCAAACTGCTGTGTGCTGCGGTAGTTGAACCCATTTCCTCTGCATGACCTGTCATTGCCACAGTAACTAGATGAAACCCACTAGCATGTGTAGGAGTTGATTGAGCCATATGTATGTGTTGTTCCTACCTTGCTATGCCTGCTATGCTTAGAGTCGTGTCAGGTCTGGTTCATCTGGGTGATGGGCTAGAGTGAAATGATTATGTCGGTAATGAGAGTGGTGTGGTGAACACGATTTGGTAAAGGTATCGATGAGAGGCCATGTAGGAGTACATGGTGGGTTGTTTCATTGAAGCCGTCCTTAAGCACTGAGATATGTATGTGTGATTTAAGATACAGCTACTACCATGCATTGGGCCCTGAAATATGACCCCGCTCGACTTCTTATTCACCCTAGTCCTCTGTCCAGGAGTTGCAAGTAGTTTCTGGTGTTTGTAGCCTACTGGATGCCGTGGACAGCGCTGACCATAGGGATGGGCTGTGATGCGGTAGGTACGTGGCCGGGTATGTTGGGCACCCGTTAGGTGTCTCGGAACCCTGTTCACATTGTTTGGGGCTGTGAGCGAAACCTCGGCCGGATCTCCTCATGGATGGAACCCGAATAGGCGATAAACCTGGACTAGAGACTTAGGTGTTTAGGTAGGTCGTGGTCTACACCCACGTCGGCTTTCGCTTGAAGTCTGCCGAGCACATGTCGTGTGCAGACGCTAAGTGGTGGAAACATGTATGAAGAAGTACACCCCTGCAGGGTTAACATGATCTATTCGAATAGCCGCGTCCGCAGTAAAGGACTACTTGGTTGCCTATACAGTTCATAGACAAGTAAATGGAAACTACTAAAGCCTCAAGATAAGTGTGAGTGCCGAGGATGGCTCTTCCGTAGGAAGACGGAGGTGGATCATCGGCAGTGTATTGAAGTGGTGAGTAGTGGACTCGTGTGCGCAAAACCATTTCAAGTTGGAGTCTCGTAGGATAGCCTAGCCAAGAGTCAAAGCTGGCTTGCTGCAATAACCCCACCAACCCTTCTTGATAATGTGCATGTATGTAGGATCTAATGTAAGTCTTGCTGAGTACCTTTTGTACTCATGTTGCTATAATTTACATTTTTACAGAAGACGCTGCAACCCCTTCTGATGGGTTCTTCGTAGACGTTGACATCAATGAGTAGGCTAAGGCCCAGGTGGTGATTCTGAGCTTGTGAAGGACCACGTAGTATAGCTAGGCTTTCCAAGCCTCTTTTATTTTACTAGTTGTCTGTACTCAGACAAGTTACTTCCGCTGCTGGTTTGTATGACTGTATGACTTGAATGCTGGGTCGTGTGACCCGTACCTATGTGTATGTTATGTATGGCTCTCTGAGCCTTAAATAAAGTACTTGTGTCGTAGAGTCATGTTGTGATGCCTTGTTGTATTTGCACATATCGAGCATATTGTGTGTATGATTGAAATGCTTGGTATGTGTGGGATCTGACTATCTAGTTGTTTATCTTTAGTAGCCTCTCGTACCGCGAAATGTCTCCTAGTGTTACCACTGAGCCATGGTAGCTTGCTACTGCTCTGGAACACTTAGGCTGGCCGGCATGTGTCCTTCTTTCCTGTGTCTGTCCCTTGGGGGAAATGTCACGCATTGAGTACTGGAGTCCTGTTAGCCCGCTACAGCCCGGTTTACCGGAGTCCTGCTAGCCCAACGCTACAGCCCGGACCCACTTGCTGATGACCGACACGTTCGATGCTGGGTCATGGATGCCTGTCCCTGTAAGTCTGTGCCACTTTGGGTTTACGACTAGTCATGTCAGCCCGGGCTCCTTATCATATGGATGCTAGCGACACTATCATATACGTGAGCCAAAAGGCGCAAACGGTCCCGGGCAAAGGTAAGGCGACACCCGTGGGGATACCGTGCGTGAGGCCGCAAAGTGATATGAGGTGTTACAGGCTAGATCGATGTGACATTGAGTCGGGGTCCTGACAGCGTCGCTCTTTCGCATACATTGCCACATGGCCCTCACCGTCCTCAAAATCTCCCACTCATTGTCAAACCAAGTAAGGATCTCCTTCAACCTGGCTAACTTTGCCTGGTCGCCGTCGGCAATCTGCCTGATTCGCTGCTGCATCCTCTCCATAAATATCCTTCTGAGTGGTCCGGTGCTAGCTTTGGAAGATGGGAGGAGAGACGGTGGTCTTGCAATAGAGAAGAGGGAGAGGCGAGACGGTGGTTTTGGAATGGAAATGATGGAGAGGAGAGGAGCTGGTTTTGCAATGGAGAAGAGGGAGAGGCGACATGGTGGTTTTGGAATGGAGATGATGGAGAGGAGAGGAGGTGGTTTTGCAATGGAGAAGAGGGAGAGGCGAGACGGTGGTTTTTGAATGGAGATAATGGAGAGGAGGTGGTTTTGCAATGGAGAAGAGGGAGAGGAGCGCGCGACAACGATTTAGGATTGGATGAGAGGGTCGTCGCGTTGTGACTGGATCAAAATCAAAATCAATTTAACCTTCAATTAAGAAAGCGACCCACATTAACTAGTCTCCCTTTTATTCCGGGTCAGAATTGACCATGATTTTCGCAAATAAAATATATGTTATACGTTGCAAAAATAATATAATTTGAAAGTACATTCAGATACGAACCAAACAGTACAATTTTTGGTGACATGCATTCACATTTTGCTTGTCAAATACAGTACATGGTCAAACTTTGACCCAAAATACGCAACAAAACTTCCAAGACCAGCGCCGCTCTTCGGCTCTTCTCCTCTTAAACCACCACCGCTCCTCTCCTATTCCAATCTAAATTTAGCGCCTCTCCTATCCTCTTACATTTCAAAACCACCGCCCCTCCTCTCCTATTCCAATCCAAAACCAGCGTTGCTCCTCTCCCGTTCTAATCCAAAACCAGCGCTGCTCCTCTCCTCTACCATTCAAAAACCACCACCAACAAGTGAAGGTGCTGTGGAGAAGTAGATCGATGGAGGAGTACAACCGATACGTGAGGATCGCAGACGGCGACCCTGTGAAGCTAGCTAGGATGTTGGAGATACAGTCTTGGTTTGACAACAAGGACCAACTAGCGGCGACGGTGACATCCATGGCCAAATATCTGCAACAGAGCGAAAAGGCGACGATACTCCCGGAGGGAGTCACGCGGGAGTACATAGAGCTGCTCCTCTGGGCCATGGAGCAAACAGATTCACCGAATCCGATCGTGAGGGAGAGGTGGTGGGAGTATCGATCCCAGATGGAGCATCCATCAGAGATTGAAGGATCGAGCATCTACAGGGTGTCGTTCGTGAAGGTGTCGTGCCAGAGCGAGCCGGTGGAGTCTTCGTTGACCGAACCCAATTGCAAGAGGAGAAAAACAGTTGGCCCGATGATGCTTCCCCGCCATCCTCTCGCTCGCCATTCACATCGTCTCACGGGGCGGCTGTCTGCTGCCGAGGAATAGGAGGGATTGCCCCCCCCCCAGCCCAATAGTCGGGTTGGTTGTAAATTGTCAGGAGGAGCTTAGGGTTGTTAGTATTTGCAGGTTGAGAATTGTGTTTTGTGTTGTGTATTTTGAGAGTACTTCAGATATGAATGTATTTTGAATTTCAGATTTGCAGTATTGAGCATATGAAGTATTTTATGAATTCTAGAGATCTATTTTTATAATGTAGTTTCATAGGAGTATGAAAGTGCAGACAATGTGATTCTCAGAGAAGAAACTACAAGTTTCAGTTTCAGATAAGAAACTCCAAGTTCAGTTTCAGATAAGAAATTGCAACTTTCAGAGGCACATCATTTATATTAACACGGCCTTTTCAAACAGTGTTAACATCATGTTGGAAGTTTTATTCATGGTCGAAACTGGAATTACCAGCCAGTTAACATCATGCTAATCAACATTCATGCATAGCACATCTTCATATGATGCATAGTCAAAAAGATATGCTATTTTTAAAATGCCCACACAATGTCAAGTGTGCGAAAAACAGAGAAAACGAGGGACGGAGTTTTTGCAAGTGTTGGACGTGGTGTGCATAGATGACAATTACCCACATGTCAATAAAGGAAGAGGCAAAAAAATTGGAGATATTTTCTCTGCACATGTGGAATTGAACCCGGGCGGAACAGCTGTCGGGTAGTGTCACTCAGCCACTAGGCTAGTTCAGTTGTTTCATTACTAATAAGGCACTTCCTTAGGTGGTGATCTCCTCCTACGCCTTTGTGCGCTCGCCACGACGCCACTGTCTGCCGTTGTGAACATGCTGAACAAACGAGAGGAATCTGGAGAGGACTGTACGTGGAGAGGCAGATAGTTGGTACCAACCAGGTCTATGGCCATACGCAAGTAAGTGCGTCATCGAAAAATACTTACTACTAATGCTATACTAACATCGGGGCCCACGGGTTTGTCAACATGGTTACATTTTTTTAGGTGCTTCAGCGTAGTTACTATAGGAGATAAATTCACATTGAAGCCAGGGATCTGCCAGGTATCATTTATTATCACTGTGGCGGCAAGTATTAGCTGGGTTTTAGGCTGCCCCGTCTAGGCTTTCTTTTTTAACATGCGCAACCCACGACCTCGTATCGGAGGTCCATAGGCATGTTTGTATTTTCTTGAGGGCAATCATGTATCGACCGGCCTATGGACCTCCCATCCGAGGTTTTATTTTTCCTGAAATATCGGCAACCCAATTTATGTATTTTTTTGAAGAAAACGCAGATGTCTGTTCTATTTTTCGATATAAGAATAGGAACGCCTGATCCAACTTATGTTTCCCTTCTAACTATATTATATATATTTAAATTGTTTTATATGTTATTATATATTATTGTTATTGTCCTCATATATTTAACAGATACTTACATATGTAAGAAAACAATATCCCACATCTTATTAACTTATAAAAATAGTTTCTTAAGAATAAAATAGTGGATTTTTTTGGCAACGAAAATCCTGGTGATTCTGTACAAAAGCTTGGTAAGATTTAAGGACCAATGTAATAATAAATCACCTATTATTTAAATATATATATATATATAACAAAATGCTCAACCCCTGTTTATTTTTTGATAACATTGCTGCGCCCACCCCAACATTATAAATAGAATCAGCCTAGTAAAATCGTGTATTTCGAGAAAGTGCAAATGGCCTGTAATTTTTTAGGAAAAACATAAATGGGCCGCATGGACGCTACATTATTTGTCCACCCAACCGGCTAATGGACTGTAATTCAAAAAAAGAGATCAAATTGACTGTAAATTCTACCCCGCAAAAAAAGACTATAAATTCTGAAAAATGGGTTGAATACATGCCACATTTTTGGAGGCTGAAATGTGGGCCAATAGGTCGAAGCCAATGCAAGTCGTTGTCAACTTAGTCAACAAATGATTCTGACATCATTAGATGTTGGATTTACATCCAACGACCGACATCCATCTTCAATCTCTCGTCTTCTTCCTCCAGCGCTGCCGGGACCACCTGCTCCCGCCTCCTGCAGCTAGCAGCTCTGCTTAGCACGCTTCGTTGTTAAGCGCTACTCCACCGTTGGCCTGGCCATCCCTCCACCCCTCCACACCTCATGTTCTTCTCCACCAACTGCTGAACCACACCACACAAGAACCAATTAACCCTCATACACCTCTCCGTCTGCGACTCTACTCCCGCGTCTTCCTATCTCCGGCTCGTTGCTCTCTGGGGCCTCGCCGTCGTCCACCACCTTGGATGCGCTCGGCGCAGAGTGGTCAACATGGTCAATGAACGACACCATCGGAAGTAGACTATGCGTGGAAAGGATGACAACTGGGTCCATGGCCGCACACAAGGAAATACGTCCTTATTACGCGCAAAAGGACCCACCGGAAGGGCCTCCGTATTTCGCGAAAAAATGTTCGCACCGCTGACAGGTCAGACCCACTAGCTATATCTTCGCACGCAAGCAAGTGCCTCCTTATTACGCACAAAAAAAAAAAGAATACCCCCGTGCTAACTGGGACCCACAATAGTGGGAGGCTGACTTGTGGGCCAACTAAGTTGAAAGGGATGGAGGGCTTTGTCAACTTAGTCAATATGAATGATTCTAGCTCCAGTGACCGTATGATGTCCATCCAACGGCCGTAGTGCTTCTTCAACCTCTGGACTTCTTGCTCCAGCCGCCCAAACCAGCACCCGTCGCGCCTCGTGCTCCTGCCTCCCGTGGCCGGTTGTGATGCCGCGGAGGCCTCACCACCCCTACTACTCCCACCGCTGGCCAGGCCAACCCTCTACTCACCTACACACCCTATTATTCTGCGGTGACGCCAGCCTCACACTGCAGCGAACCAGTGAACCCTCATACTCCTCTACGCGTGGGCATCCACTGCCGCGTCTTCCCCGGCTCCGCATCGTCCCCTTCCTAGGCCTCGCCGTCGTCCACCGCCCTGGTACTCTTGGTGCGGCGTGGTCAACGTGGTCAAGGAATGGCTTCCATCGGATGTGGACTGTACATGGAGAGGCTGACAGCTGGGTCCACAGCCGCAGAAAGGAAGTGCCTCCTTATTACATGGAAAATAATGATTCCTCCACCTGATAGCAGGGACCCATCGGACGGGCAACCGTATTTTACAAAGAAAACGTTTCCCCCCTGACTGCTGGGACCTACCAGCGACATCTTTGCACGCAAGGAAGTGCATCCGGGCAAAAAATGATTCGCCCACTGACTGCTGGGACCCACTAGCTACATCTTCGCACGCAAGGAAGTGCCTGATAGTCGGGACCCACCTGGTCGAAGCGTAGGTAGCGTTATCAGATGGTCGCGAACGTGTATGTACATACTGGTCCATGTAGAGGCGCGCACGTGTTGTAGTAGAGGCGCGCACGTAGCATGTACACGTACGTACAACGAATAGTGTGCAAGAAAGAAAATATGGCCATGTACGTACATACGGGCGGCGTCTCAAACGCCTACTCGCGCATACGTACGGCCAGGGATCTTGTACATGGCTGGGTCGGAACGGAGAAACTGCATCGTCGTTGCCAGCAAAAAAAACAACAGCGTCGTCGTTGTGTTCATGGGGAGGCAACAGAATGCGTCATGTTCATCGGGAGGAAACGGAATGCGTGGGGGCCAACCGGCTTGGACGGAATAGCCGATGGAAACAAGGCCTGGCGTACCGCAGAATGGAGGAAACGACCTTGTGTTCGACCGACCATGTTAGAAACGGGATCCTGTTCATTGGGAGGGGTTTGGCGTACCGCAAAATGGAGGAAACGGATCTCCTACGGTCGAAACGGGGGTCCTGTTCATCGGGAGGGGTGTGGCGTACCGCAAAATGGAGGAAACAGACCCGTGTTGGAGCGCTACGGTCGAAATGGGGGTCCTGTTCATCGGGAGGGGTGTGGCGTACCGCAAAACGGCACTCCACGGGATACTGTTCATCTCCATCGTCGACCCCCTCCAGCCTCCACGGGCTACTGTTCATCCACCGTCGACCTCCTCCAGCCTCCACCTGTGACTATTCATCCACGGGCTCCTGTTCATCTAGCCTCCACCGCGCGCTACTCCACCAGCTACTGTTCAACCAGCCCTCTCCACGGGCTCCTGTTCAACCACCCCTCCATGGGCTACTGTTCATCCAGCCCTCCACTGTCTACTCTTCATCCAGCCCTCCATGGGGTGGTCCTGTTCATCCATCCCTCCACGGGGTTCTGTTCATCCAGCCCCAACCGACTCGATCGATCGGGGTCCGGTTTATCCAGAGGCAACACCACGGGGTCATGTTCATCCACCCCCACTAGGAACTATTCATCCAACCCCCCACCCAACAACGCTCACTGTTCATCTAGAGGAAGCATCGATCGGCTTCAGTTAGCAGCAGTAGCGAAGGAATCGCTCGATCGGGTTTAGTTGATAGCCATTGAATGATCGCTCGAGTTCAGCAACGCGTAGCCTGCAGTGCAATCGCTCTGGTTCAGTAGGCGAACGCCTCGCTCGGGTTCAGTTAAAGCCCAACGCCTCGCACCCACGTGCGTGCGTGTACGAGAGAAACGCACAAACCTCCGTGCATTGCTTCTCCCCGACCACCCACCGTAACCGGGAACACCCCAATATTTTCCTCACCCTCGCTTCTACCATGGTTTTTTCCGTCATGGACGGCCTGAAGAATGTCATGCAGCTGCGTCTCCGGCCCGCCCAGGACGAAAAGCCCATTTTCTGTCATGAGTTTTTTTCATAGAAGTAGGAGCCCACCACATCTATGATGATACCCGGTTTTGTCATAGTTATCGTCATATAAGTGTCATAAGTATGACAATTTTTTTCTGTTCGGCCCAAAATGTCACGGATGTGTCTTTTTTTGTAGTGAGACAACAACCATATCAGGATCACAAAGCATTGAGATAGACATGAGGTTGAACCCTAAGGACTCGACAAGCGTGACTTTTTCCATGTGTTGATCCTTTGAGATTGCAACCTTTCCTTGACCCAATACCTTGCTTTTGCCTTTGTCAGCGTAGGTGATGTGCTTCAGATGCGATGGAGATAAAGGAGTGTGCATCAATAAGTTCCTGTCACCAGTCATGTGATTTGTACATCCACTGTCGAGGACCCACTCGGTGGTTTTGGGTTGATCATCCTGCAGATGAATTAGTGCATCTTACGAACTCATATACTTCAGCAGTGAAGAATATGACATCAAATTCATCAGATCAATTTCACCAAGCAATAGACATATATAGTAGTATGAGGACGTGAGAAATGAAAATTCATTACTTCATGATTATCTTGCGTCCTTTCATGCCTATTTAGGTCTCCAGCAAATTCTTCAAATGTTAAAGTTCATGTGGAGACCTACTACCTCTTGAGCATGCATTGGTCTTCCCTTGAAGAGGAAAGGGTGATGCAGCAAAGTAGCGTAAGTATTTCCCTCTGTTTTTGAGAACCAAGGTATCAATCCAGTAGGAGACCACGCACGAGTTACCTGGTACCTAAAGAAACAAATAAGAACCTCGCAACCAACGCAATAAAGGGGTTGTCAATCCCTTCACGGCCACTTGCAAGAGTGAGATCTGATAAAGATAATAATAATAGGATAAATATTTTTGGTATTTTTATGATATAAATTGAAAGTAAATATTTCAAAATAAAATAGATTGGAAACTTGTATGATGGAGAATAGACCCGGGGGCCATAGGTTTCACTAGTGGCTTCTCTCAAGATAGCGTAAGTATTACGGTGGGTGAACAAATTACTGTCGAGCAATTGATATAATTGAGCATAGTTATGAGAATATCTAGGTATGATCATGTATATAGGCATCACGTCCGTGACAAGTAGACCGACTCCTGCCTGCATCTACTTCCATTACTCCACACACCGACCGCTATCCAGCATGCATCTAGAGTATTAAGTTCATAAGAACGGAGTAATGCTTTAAGCAAGATGATATGATGTAGAGGGATAAACTCATGCAATATGATATAAACCCCATCTTTTTATCCTTGATGGCAACAATACAATACGTGTCGTTTCCCCTACTGTCACTGGGATCGAGCACTGCAAGATTGAACCCAAAGCTAAGCACTTCTCCCATTGCAAGAAAGATCAATCTAGTAGGCCAAACCAAACTGATAATTCGAACAGACTTGCAAAGTTAACCAATCATACATAAAAGAATTCAGAGAAGATTCAAATATTGTTCATAGATAATGTTGGTCATAAACCCACAATTCATCGGATCTCGATAAACACACCGCAAAAGAAGATTACATGGAATAGATCTCCAAGAGAATCGAGGAGAACTTTGTATTGAGATCCAAAGAGAGAGAAGAAGCCATCTAGCTAATATTATGGACCCGAAGGTCTGTGGTAAACTACTCACACATCATCGGGGAGGCTACGGTGTTGATGTAGAAGCCCTCCGTGATCAATGCCCCCTCCGGTGGAGCGCCAGAAAAGGCCCCAAGATGGGATCTCACGGGTACAGAAGGTTGCGGCGGTGTAATTAGGTTTTCGTAGTGCCCTGTGATGTTTTCAAGCTATGTAGGTATATATAGGAGGAAGAAGTAGGTCGGTGGAGCCACGAGGGGCCCACAAAGGTGGAGGGCACGCACGGGGGGTAGGTGCACCCCCCTGCCTCATGGCTTCCTCGTTGGTTGCTTGACGTCCACTCCAAGTCCTCTGGATCATGTTTTTTCCAAAAGTCACACTCCCGAATGTTCCATTCCATTTGGACTCTATTTGATATTCTTTTTCTGTGAAACACTAAAATAGGCAAAAAAATGGCAATTTGGGCTAGGCCTCCGGTTAATAGGTTAGTCCCAAAAATAATATGAAAGTGTATAAATAAGCCCATTAAACATCCAAAACATAATATATAATAGAATGGAACAATCAAAAATTATAGATACGTTGGAGACGTATCAAGCATCCCCAAGGTTAATTCATGCTCGTCCTCGAGTAGGTAAATGATAAAAACAAATTTTTTGATGTGGAATGCTTCCTAACATATTTCTCAATGTAATTTTCTTTATTGTGGCACGAATGTTCAGATCCGAAAGATTCAAGATAAAAGTTTAATATTGACATAAAAATAATAATACTTCAAGCATACTAACTAAGCAATCATGTCTTCTCAAAATAACATGGCCAAAGAAAGTTATCCCTACAAAATCATATAGTCTGGCTATGCTCTATCTTCATCACACAAAATATTAAATCATGCACAACCCCAATGACAAGCCAAGCAATTGTTTCATACTTTTGATGTTCTCAAACTTTTTCAACTTTCACGCAATACATGAGTGTGAGCCATGGACATAGCACTATAGGTGGAATAGAATGGTGGTTGTGGAGAAGAAAAAAAGGAGACGATAGTCTCACATCAACTAGGCGTATCAACGGGCTATGGAGATGCCCGTCAGTAGATATCAATGTGAGTGAGTAGGGATTGCCATGCAACGGATTCACTAGAGCTATAAGTGTATGAAAGCTCAACAAAAGAAACTAAGTGGGTGTGCATCCAACTTGCTTGCTCACGAAGACCTAGGGCAATTTGAGGAAGCCCATCATTGGAATATACAAGCCAAGTTCTATAATGTAAAATTCCCACTAGTTTATGAAAGTCACAACATAGGAGACTCTCTATCATGAAGATCATGGTGCTACTTTGAAGCACAAGTGTGGAAAAGGATAGTAACATTGTCCCTTCTCTCTTTTTCTCTCATTTTTTTATTTGGGCCTTCTTTTTCTTTTCTTTTTTGGCCTCTTTTTTCGTCCGGAGTCTCATCCCGACTTGTGGGGGAATCATAGTCTCCATCATCCTTTCCTCATTGGGACAATGCTCCAATAATGATGATCATCACACTTCCTTTTACTTACAACTCAAGAATTACAACTCAATACTTAGAACAAAGTAATACTCTATGTGAATGCCTCCGGCGGTGTACCGGGATATGCAATGAATCAAGAGTGACATGTATGAAAAAATTATGAAAGGTGGCTTTGCAACAAATATGATGTCAACTACATGATCATGCATTGCAATATGACAATGATGAAGCGTGTCATAACAAATGGAACGGCGGAAAGTTCCATGGCAATATATCTCGGAATGGCTATGGAAATGCCATAATAGGTAGGTATGGTGGCTGTTTTGAGGAAGGTATATGGTGGGTGTATGATACCGGCGAAAAGTGCGCGGTAATAGATAGGCTAGCAAATGTGGAAGGGTGAGGGTGCGTATAATCCATGGACTCAACATTAGTCATAAAGAACTCACGTACTTATTGCAAAAATCTATTAGTTATTGAAACAAGGTACTATGCGCATGCTCCTAGGGGGATAGATTGGTAGGAAAAGACCATCGCTTGTCCCCGACTGCCACTCATAAGGAAGACAATAAATAAATAAATCATGCTCCGACTTCATCACATAACGGTTCACCATATGTGCATGCTACGGGAATCACAAACTTCAACACAAGTATTTCTCAAATTCAAAACTACTCAACTAGCATGACTCTAATATCACCATCTCCATATCTCAAAACAATTATAAAGTATCAAACTTCTCATAGTATTCAATGCACTTATATGAAAGTTTTTATTATTCCTAAAATCAAATTACCATGTTGTTCTAAAGGAATCCCAAAATAATATAAGTGAAGCATGAGAGATCAACTATTTCTATAAAATAAAACCACCACCGTGCTCTAAAAGATATAAGTGAAGCACTAGAGCAAAACTATATAGCTCAAAAGATATAAGTGAAGCACATAGAGTATTCTAATAAATTGCGATTCATGTGTGTCTCTCTCAAAAGGTGTGTACAGAAAGGATTATTGTGGTAAACTAAAAAGCAAAGACTCAAATCATACAACATGCTCCAAGCAAAACACATATCATGTGGTGAGTAAAAATATAGCTCCAAGTAAAGTTACCGATGAACGAAGACAAAGGAGGGGATGCCTTCCGGGACATCCCCAAGCTTAGGATTTTTGGTGTCCTTGGATTTTACATTGGGGTGCCTTGGGAATCCCCAAGCTTTAGCTCTTTCCACTCCTTGTTCCATAATCCATAAAATCTTTACCAAAAACTTGAAAACTTCACAACACAAAACTTAACAGAAAATCTCGTGAGGTCCGTTAGCGAATGAAAACAAAACACCACTTCAATGTAATGTAATTAACTCATTATTTATTTATATTGGTGTTAAAACTTCTGTATTCCAACTTTTCTATGGTTTATAAACTCCATTACTAGCCATAGATTCATCAAAATAAGCAAACAACACACGAAAAACAGAATCTGTCAAAAACAGAACAGTCTGTAGTAATCTGTATCAAACTCATACTTATGGAACCCAAAAAATTCTAAAATAAATTTATGTACGTGAGGAATTTATCGATTAATCATCTGCAATAAGAATTAACTAAATAGAACTCTCCAATAAAAAATGGCAGCAATTCTCGCGAGCGCTAAAGTTTCTGTTTTTTTACAGCAAGATCAAAAAGACTTTCCCCAAGTCTTCTGAACGGTTCTACTTGGCACAAGCACCAATTAAACAGAAAAAACACAACCAAAACAGAGGCTAGATAAATGATTTATTACTAAACAGTAACAAAAAGCAAGGAATAAAAATAAAATTGGGTTGCCTCCCAACAAGCGCTATCGTTTAACGCCCCTAGCTAGGCATAAAAGCGAGGATAGATCTAGGTATTGCCATCTTTGGTAGGCAATCCATAAGCGGCTCTCATAATAGACTCATATGGTAATTTAATTTTATTTCTAGGGAAGTGTTCCATGCCTTTCCTTAACGGAAATTGGAATCTAATATTCCCTTCTTGCATATCAATAATTGCATCAATCATTCTAAGGAAAGGTCTACCAAGAATAATAGGACATGCAGGATTGCAATCTATATCAAGAACAATGAAATATACGGGCACATAATTCCTATTTGCAACAATAATAACATCATTAATTCTTCCCGTGGGTTTTATTAATAGTGGAATCCGCAAGGTTCAAGTTTAAAGAAGAATCATCAAATTCACGGAAACCTAGCAAATCACACAAAGTTTTTGGGATCGTGGAAACAATAGCACCCAAATCACAAAAAGCATAGCATTCATGATATTTAATTTTTATTTTAGTTGTAGGTTTCCACTCATCATAAAGTTTTCTAGGGATAGAAACTTCCAACTTAGGGTTTTCTTCCTAAGATTGCATTAAAGCATCAACGATATGTTTAGTAATAGCATTATTTTGACTATAAGCATGAGGAGAATTTAGCACGCATTGCAACAAGGAAATACAATCTATCAAAGAGCATTTATCATACTTAAATTCCTTGAAATACAAGATAGTGGGTTCGTTGGTATCTAAAGTTTTAACCTCTTCAATCCCACTTTTACCAATTTTTGCATCAAGATCTAAAAACTACGAATTTTTGGGACGCCTTCTAACTAAAGTTGACTCATCTCCAGTCCAATCATTATCAAGATTCATATTGCAAAACAAGGATTTAATAGGGGACACATCAATAACTTTTAGATCTTCATCCTTATTATCACAAAAACTAGAAGAACACGATTTCACAATGCAATCCTTTTTTGCACGCATCCTAGCGGTTCTTTCTTTGCACTCATCAATGGAAATTCTCATGGCTTTGAGGGACTCATTGATATCGTGCTTAGGTGGAATAGATCTAAGTTTCAAAGAATCAACATCAAGAGAAATTCTATCCACGCTCCTAGCCAACTCATCAATCTTAAGCAATTTTTCTTCAATCAAAGCATTGAAACTCTTTTGCAAACTAATAAATTCTTTAATACTAGATTCAAAATCAGAGGGCATCTTATTGCAATTTCCATAAGAATTGTTGTAGGAATTACCATAATTATTAGAGGAATTACTAGGAAATGGCCTAGTATTAAAATTACCTCTATACGTGTTGTTACCAAAATTGTTCCTACCAACAAAATTCACATCCATAGATTCATTATTATTATCAATTATAGTAGACAAAGGCATATCATTGGGATCAATAGGAGTACTCTTATTAGCAAACAATTTCATAAGTTCATCCATCTTTCCACTCAAAACATTAATCTCTTCAATTGCATGCACCTTTTTACTAGTAGATCTTTAATTGTGCCATTGAGGATAAATAACCATAATATTATCTAGAGTTTGGTAGCTTCTCCTAAAGTGATTTCCGTAAAACTTGTATAATCAATCCGGCATAAATTTTGTAACATCCCAAAATTCTAAATTTTGGAATGTTATAATAAATAGATAGATTTGACTGATTGTTTGATTGATTGTCTGAAAGTGAGTGAATTCGAAACTTTTGAAAGTTAAATGAGAGGGAATAAAAGGACTTTCCCAAAGTTTCATATTTGCTTTCTGATCTCTATGAATTCAAATGCTTTTCAAACACAAAACCCTTGAGTGAAGATGATATGACTTCTTCCATTAAATTAAATGAAAAGGGTTGTTGAAAAAATTTGAATTTCATTTGAAAATATTTTTCAATTCTGAAACCTTATGCGACTCAATGATTTTCACGAGAGAAGATAAAATGACTTTTTAAAATTATATGAAATATGAGTTGGGAGCTTCAAAGAATTAAATTCAAAGCTCTTTTGAATTTATTTTCAATTTGGAATGTTATACATTAGATCATCATGCATATCTTATTTTCTTGCTTTTTGGTCGATCCTAGAAACTTCACGCAACTCAAGGACCTTCGGAGAGAGTTGGAGATTTCGTTATTTTCTTATTTGAGACTTTTCTCGAACTGGAAAAGAGGATCATTTGATTTATTTATTTCATCTTCAATTATTTTTACGACGTCAAAAAAAAATATAAGAGAGGGAATAATATGACTTTCCCAAATTTAGGAAAAATGAAGATTTAATAAATAGATCAAATTTTGTTTTCCGGAGTTTATTCGCATCTTATTTGGATAGGGAAAAATGCGCGTTTTCGAAAATTGCATTTTTGGTCCGGAGAAAAGTTCGTTTTGTTCGGCTCATTTTTAGGAGTCGGGGAAATTTACTTTAGTAATTTTGGAGCTCGTTTAGATTTTCTTTTCTGTGTTTTTCTGCGCGCGAAATCAGTTAAAAAAAAGGAGCCAGGCCAGCCGGGCCAAGGCCCAAGCCAGCCGGCCGGCCGCCCCAGCCTCCCAGCCGCGCGCGTGCGCCAGGAACCAGTCAGGCCGCCGCCTCGCCTTGCTCTAGCCGAATGCTTTTAGGATTCTAGGGTAGCCCCCTCCCCTTTCCTTTGTTTCGTTTTCCTTTTTTCTCTCTTTTTCTTGTCCCCTACCCCAAGTAATCTCTCCCCTCTCCTATATAAATACCCCAACACCCCCCTCTAAACCCATCAAATCAAACCCCAAGCCCTCCACCGCACCCCACCCCGCACTCTACACCGCCGCCGCGCCCCCCCACACCCGCGCCGCCGCACCTTGCCCACGCCGCCGCCGCCCCTATAGCGCCGCCGCTGCCGCCCTAGCACGCCGCCATCGGCACCGTTCGCCCCGCCTCGCCGTAGGTAGCCCCGCGCCTCTCTTTTTCTTCCCCGCGGTTCGGTTCTTTTAAAAGAAACCGTTCCGGTTTTCTTTTCCGGTTTTTTCTCTCCGATTCTTCGTTTCGGTTTCTTTTCCGAAACCCTAGATCGGATTTCCATTTTCTTTTTTGGTTTCTTTTCCTAAAACCCTAGATCGGTTTTCGTTCTTCTTTCGGACCGTTCGTCTCAACGAACGTGATCACCGATTATTCCCGGTTAACGACGCCCGTTCATTTAACCATTCTTCTTTTTCTTCTCGTCGGATTTATTCCGCGATCGCGATCTCAGATCCGATCATCGTTCTAGTTTATCTTCTCGCTCGTTTATCGGAATCAGGTGATTCAAGCGCCTGGAGTTTTGTTTCGAAACCGCCGTTCCACCTAATCAACTTAAACAAGTTTTTGCTACTGTAAAATTTTGACCTAGTTCAACTTGCTAGAACCGAGTTGTTCTTCCGCCGTTTGTTTTTGGTTCCTTTGTTTGGTTCCTTCTTTCTTTGCAACCGGAGTTCTTAAGTTGAACCTTCTGGTTCGTTCTCTCGTTCTAGTTTTACTTGTGCATTAGATGAGTACTTATTGTGTGGTTACTATTGTTTGCTTACGATAGATTGACCGGAGTGTGACGAGTAGATCTATCACAAGTTTTGAGTGCGAATCATCTTCATCAACATTGCAGGCAAGTGTCGCGACCGACTTTCCGGGAAATAAATTTCCAGAAAAGACCGTCGTGCTCATCAGCCCCAGGATTACTGTTAGCTGATGAGGCTCCAACTTGATACAGAAATTCCAAGCAACATACAAAATATGCAGTACAAGACCATTCTGGCCTGTGAGTACAACAAATGGTTTCTAGTGGTTGATGGCGGAAGCGGTTTGTGGATCATCAGTGTCTATGGGACTCCAATTCCCACAGGAACAGCTGACCAGGTTAACTCCTATCTTCGCGAGGCTGCTATCTCCATTGCTTAGGTTCCGGGGCTGTCACCGCGTCACTCCTCTCCGTGCAAGAAAATCTGGCCAAGACAATAGCCAGGGACAAGCCAGTGAGTACTTTGAATGTACTCGCAAACATTATGAACACAGGTATAATATAACAATGATGTGCTAAAATATTTTATGCTCATGACGTCAGTCACAATAGATAAATGAAATTCTGATGCGTGCAAGCAAGTTATTTATAAAATTGCAATAACATGGTAGTATACAAACTTATGAAACAAATAATCAAGTAATGCCACAGTCGGGCGTCTGAGCGACGCCACATAAAGGGCTTTAAAAGAAAATGCCACAGTCGGGCGTCTGAGCGACGCCACATAAAGGGCTTTAAAAGAAAATGCCACAGTCGGGCGTCTGAGCGACGCCACATAAAGGGCTTTAAAAGAAATGCCACAGTCGGGCGTCTGAGCGACGCCACATAAAGGGCTTTAAAAGAAAATGCCACAGTCGGGCGTCTGAGCGACGCCACATAAAGGGCTTTAAAAGAAATGCCACAGTCGGGCGTCTGAGCGACGCCACATAAAGGGCTTTAAAAGAAAATGCCACAGTCGGGCGTCTGAGCGACGCCACATAAAGGGCTTTAAAAGAAAATGCCACAGTCGGGCGTCTGAGCGACGCCACATAAAGGGCTTTAAAAGAAATGCCACAGTCGGGCGTCTGAGCGATGCCACATAAAGGGCTTTAAAAGAAATGATCATAATGAATATCCCGGAGGTAGAACCATCCCAGAGATATTCGGTAATAACAATAATATCACGGGTTAGTCAACAATAATAATAATCATCACAGATATCACAAGTCACGGGTAGTAATTCCATTTTTCTGGTTAACAGTTTCACCTCCGAAGACCGACACTAAGACCAACACCTGACCCACCCCAGACTGTAATCCTTAACCATGGACACGGCTATTCGAATAGGTTTATTCTCTGCAGAGGGTGTACTCTTTACCCACGAGTAACGGATTTCTTTAGTCCATCAGGACTAATTCCATCTACGGTCTTTTTGTTGAAAACACACCTAACTTGCACACACCAGCTTATCACACACGTGTCTGGAATCACCCACGACACTTGTTAAGCAAACTCTAAGTGGGGAGGCTACAACCTCGCGTAGCATGGGATCAAATTTATATCGCGCGCTCTAAGGGGTGGCCTCCCCTCTCGGTCCCAACCGGAAACACCCATGCTCCCGGACCAGGTGGCCTGCCTACCAGTTACAACCAGTATCTTCCACCATGGCCTCTCTGTACGGTGTGTGCTAGAAAGAGGTTGACAACTTACTGAACCGTACTCTACTTGCTGTAGAGACGAGTGGTAGTACGAAACAAGTATGGGGGTTACTGGAACAAGACTCGATCTACGGCCGACTCAGGAGGTTCAAGTATTCCCTGCATGATTAGTATAACAATTATAATCCAACCAACAGGGTCACCGCTCATATCACCTTGCCATGCCATATCAGACATAACCGTCCCGACGGAGACCGGCGACAAACTCATACCTACCCAAGGCAGAGGTTTTTCCCGGTTTTCTGCCGGTATGCATTCAAGGCATATGAGGGTGATTATCATCACAAGTGTGTTTGTTTCCAACAGCATGGAAATCAATAACATGCACCCATGCATATGATCATATCACATGAAATAACAAGTCCTTCGAAACGCAGTGGTGTTATAAATGCATCAACGATCACACCAAAAATATTATGCCGGGATTCAGAATGCTTGCCTTCAATGTGTGGAAAGGCAGGGTGCTCTCCAAACTTTTGAAAGCTTCTTCTCTCTCCCAAAATCCTATTTTAAAATATATTTGAATTAACACATATTTCAAAAACAGAACCAAAAAGTTGTTTGAAAAATTTTCAAATAAATCTTAAAATAAACTGACCAAATTTGAAGAAGGTAGGAAAAAGAATCAACTCATTTGGATTTACATTTAAAAAGTTATAGCCAGTCAAAGTTCTGGTCAAAATCTGTTTTTAAAATAAAACAGAAAAGAAAACGTTTCGGCCGAATACGTCTTCGAAAACGGGAGACGTACTGGGGTTAATACGTCTTCACTTAACCGACGTGGATAGGCACAGGGTCACTGACAGTGGGCCCGCCTGGCCCACTGGTCAGGTTTGACCAGTCCGCCCTCCTCCTTCTTCCTCTGTCCCGAGCGGAGGCGGGACTCCGGCGACCAACGCCGGCGAGCGGCGGCTCCTCGCGGCCTCTGGAGGGCGGGGATGGATCCGCACGGCTGGGGCGTTTCTCCCGGTGGTCGAGGGGTCGACAGCGGTGTAAGAAGTCGTCGGCGGTGAGCTTCGCGGCGGAGGGAGGTTTCGGTGCAAAGTGGCTTCGGGGCGGTTGTGGTTCTCGGTCGAAATGGAGTAGGGGGAAGGTTTACGGGAGGATGAGGGGGTTCTTGGTGGAGAGAACGAAGAGTGGGAGGCCCTGGTGGTGCCGAATTGGCCGGGGCAGTGGTGGTGGCTGCCGTTGCCGGAGATGGGGATGAAGACCTCCCCCGAGTCGATTGGCTGCCATGGGAGGACTAGGGGAGCACTCTAAGGCTTCCTGCGTGCCCGGGGTGGCTCGGGGCCTCCTCTTATAGCCCGTCGAGGTCGGTTCCGCGGCGGCCGGATAAGCTCTCCGGCGAACCGCCTCGCTGTAGCTTGCAGGGCAACGTGGCGCGGCTGGGGATGACGGCAAGAGCTAGTGGACAAGAGGGCACTGCTCCAGGGGCCAGGTGGCGAGCCGGGGTGGCTTGGGCGGCGCTGCACGGCGCAGGGCTGTCGGGCGGCGGCGGCGGCTAGCTCTTGGCCTGCCGGGCGCGGCGGGGGCTGCTTGGCGCGTTGCAGTGAGAAGGGGAGTGCGTGGCGAGGTGCTTCAGAGCGGGCCAAAGCCGTGGGGCCAACGTGTCGGCTCGGGCGCGCGGCTGCAATACGCGCGCTCTGGGCGCGTCCAGTGCATGCACACCAGGTGTTCGACACAATGCCGAGGCATGCTACAGGTCGCAGGTGAGGATGGGATTTACCAGATCGAGGTTAGGAGCAACGGGGAGTCTAGTGGACATGCTGGTTTGATCAGAGGTGCAAGTTCACAGAGCAATGCCACAATCATGCCAGAACTGGTCATGCTCTCCAGGTGTTTGGCAAAATGCCACATGCACTTAGGCAGGTCTTGGGGTGGCCAAAAACTCCAGATGGGGGTCTCTTTAGATGCAAAAGAGAGTGGTGAGGTTAGTTGGACAAAAGGGGAAACTTGCTAGTGCAAGTTTTACAAAACTACATTTCTGGACAGGAAATAAATAGCATTATTTCATGAACCAAAAATGATCCAAAAGGTGCATGCTCCTGGACTTAAGGGTTTAACATGGGGGACTACAAGTAGGAGAAATAATTAAGGGTATAGGAGCAACTAAAATGGTGGTTGTTGTACAAATCCTCAAATTGGACCAGAATGGAAATGAGGTTGATCCACTCAAATTTTTAAAAGAACATAAATAGGTTTTTGCACAAAGTGAAATAATATGCTCCTACTGACCTCCCTTAATTTTGGTAGAAGTTTTAAAGAAATATTTAAATAGGTTGTAGTGCAAAATGCACTCTGGACCAGAGAAGAAAAATTGAGTGCAGGGCTCAAAATATTTTATGAATGAAATATATTTTTGCAGAAAGTGATTTAAAAACATCACATGACATCTCCAAATTTTTGTGGAAATTTTAAGTGAATCCATCAAATGGTTGTAGTTCAAAAATGGCCATTTAACCTTGGAAAAAACTATTTTCAAGAAAATAAAGATCAAGCAACTTAATTATTTAATTAGTTATACTGATAAAAGGAAAGTTTTTATTGAGAGTTTAAATAAGTCCAACAACATTTTTGAGAAGTTTTCTTTTTGGAGAAACTCATCATAACAGGGAAGGAAATAACTTAAAAAAATCAAAGTGGAGCTCAAAAATCCAAAGTTTTAAGTCCTGGCAAAAATTTTAATTTAATAAAACAAGGCCAAATTTTTGGGGTGTCACAAATACTATCCCCCTTAAGAAAAATCTCGTCCTCGAGATTTGCTGAAAGCGGTGTTAAGAGAATATTTACGCAATAAAGATGTAGCTACAGTGAGAGGGCAATAAGTGGTAAAAAACCACCGTGTGAAAAACTGGGGCTGCGCGGAAAAGTCTACGGTTCGGGACAAAACGGGTGATTTCTACGCTGGATATAAATTTAGGACAACTCCTAAATTTAGATATACGCTGGTCGTACCCGAGAGCACAGTGCTCTCTCTGGCCGACAGGTGGACCCGGGGTCCACTGTCAGTCTCCTCTTCTTCTCCCTCTGGACCTATCTTCCTCCTCTCTCCCGCGCGCTTTCTCCACCGGCGACGCCTAGTGTGTAGGGCATCTAGGTCGTACCGTGGTAGTGCGCGGCGTGCTAGCTGCTGGTGCAGCGTGCACTCACCTCGCGGGCCAGCGCGCTGTCGGCACTGCTCGCGGATTCGACTCCGAACACCGGCGATCGGTGACGAGCGGCGTTGGTGGACTTCGCCCACCGTACACCGAGCTCGAGCTATAAAAACGGCCGGGGTGCCTCTCTCTTCTTCCTCACACCTGGCCTCACTTCTCATCCTCCTTCTTTCTCCATTACTGCTTACAGAAGCTCGGTCGAGGCTCTAATGGCGGAGGCGATGCCGGACTGGTTTGTGATCCTGATATGCGGAGGGCTGGCGACGCTACTGGGGCTCTCTGTGCTCCTGTGCGCGATGATCTTCGACGAGTATTGCGATGCTGCGGCTCGGGTGTTGGCTCTCCGCGGTGGTGGTGATCATGAGGAGTAGATGAAGTATGCCGGGTGCTTACTGTTGTTAGGGGATGATTAGCTGGATGTAACACCGTTGCAAAGTTTTGCAAACAGTGTATGTGTCCGTATGATTATGGCTGTGAGTCTCCTTGTGGTGCTGTGTGAAATTAATTAATGCACACCGTGAAGTGGCAGGTGTAGCAAATTTGGGAAAAGAAATCTCACTCCAGAATTTCGCGAGGGAAGAGCAGTTAATTTAAAGGAGCATAAACCACAACAAAAACTACACACATAAGTAGAAGCCAATTAATTGACTCGTCGTACAAACTCAGGGTATCACGCATAAGTCACACACATAAATAAATGCTGCAAAGAACGAATACAGCAGCGACGTCTAAAATGAAAACGGTAACTGGACGGGGTCCTGATAAAATGTCTCTGGTAAAGGAATACATTCTTCCTCAATCGGAGGCAGTGGATTGACCAGTCGATGAATGCGTCTCTCCGTGTCGGGTCTCAGTGGTCTGCCGATGGCAACCTGAGGATTTAAATCTGCGAGGCTCTGGAGATAATCCATCACTCGCTGGTTTAAATGCTCTTGAGCTATGATGTACTGGATAAGGTTGGCCAGAACTGGGTCTCTCTCAATCCGTCCACCGGGAAAAGACGTTACTTCTCTGGGTGCTGCACGGCTCGGAAAGTAATAATATCCTCGTTCGCGGGCATAGGGTACTGTGGATCGAAGACGAGCAATTGCTTCTTTTGCCGCAGCTTCTATGGCCAAGTGTGGGGTTGGCATAGATTTCCCCATGAAGGATACTTCTATTGGATCTTGGTTGGGGTCTACAGGAGGAATGTGTACTGCTGCCCAATATTCCGAGGTGGATGGGGTGATCCTTGATTTGAACAGCTCGTACTGGGGTGGCTGGGTAGAACCCATGGTACTGCGGGTAAAATCCCACAATAATTTGACAAAGCTACCTGGGGTTGCATCTGGGGTTCTCAGATGAATGCTGGGGTTCGGCATGACAGAATAAAGCGTGAGTGTTGTGCACAAAGTGAGGGTTGCTGGGTAAGGTCACAAGGTGGCCTTTATATAGCAATGGAGCTGGATCATTTTTACCGTGGTGAAAGGTAATAAATTTGCCAGCTTGGCTCCAAAGGTCGGGTCAGTGTCAGAGATACACATATCTCATAAAGAGACGTGTTACTGTGGTTGTCGTCGGGTTGGTTTTGGTAGTTGTGCCCGGAAAAATATGCAGCTATGCGCTGACTAAATATGCAAGGCTACTATTAAAACAGAGGCACAAAGACAGGCTGCGTTAATATACGCGGTCGCATGATTACAAGGCGAGGACACATTGAAACTTGGTGCTACTCATACTGCTTAGTCTACTTCGTTTATGTCTAAATGGGCGTGCCTGGTGGATGTCGAGGCTTCTCCACGTGTCTCTCTGCCGGGATTAGTCGGAGATGGCGGAGGAACTGCAGGGTCGGGGTAGTGAGAATGACCATCACGGGGATTGTTGGCCACAACCCCGTTGGAGTGTGCTCCCAAAATGCGACGAAGCACTTCTGGGGTTATCGCAGCACCTTGGCCGATGGCTGGGGCAGATCTCGGGGTCTCGATTGGTTGTCCAAACAGCACGACTGGGTTGTCGGTGTTGGGCTCGTTTCCTTCTCTTGCCGGGGCTCGACGAACCAGCTCTCCACGAGCTGCGATTAGATCAATGGTGATCTGGTCGAACAGTGACTCTAGTGCACTTACATAGCGCACTAGGTGCAACAATGCGGGGTCCGTCTCGTGGTCTCCATTGGCGACTTGGGGTGGTCTACCATACCCTTCTTGTCTGGGGTAGTAGTGGAACGAGCGACAGTTAACTTTGGGCGACAAGTGCTTGAGATGAACTATAGCCTCTCGAGCGGCTAGCTGGATGGCTTGTGGCTCAAAGGAAGTTGTCCTTCCGGTGAACCGGTAGGGACGCTCGGGTGCTAGACTCCTACCGTAAATGTGCACAGTGGCCCAGAATTGGCGGTCTTCACCGCTCATGGGTCCTTGATACACAACATATTCTGGTGGCTCCTCTAACGCGTAGGCACGACGGGTGAGGTTTGCGAGGATGGTCACAAAACCTCCAAGGTTGGTTGCTGTGGTTTGTTGTGCACGACAGGGCCAGGCATTGTGGCTTGGTTTGGGGTAGCGGCTGTGTGGTGCTGGTTTGGTGTTAGCGCGCCCTTTTTATAGGAAAAAGGGGACGGAATCTTCCTTCGAACGCTTGCGAGAAAGGACTATTTAGGGGCCAGTCACTGGCGCATGAGTGACAGGTTAGGTTGATAGGTTGGGCACCGACTGCCAAAAGGTTTTGGGTCACTGTGTGGCTATCTTGCACGAGAAGCTTGGCTGGGGTTTGGTTAAGGTCTGGTGGGTTGGTTTGCCTAAGTTTATTGACCGGGCTAAGATAGGATTAGCCAATGGTCAGCCTGGCTCTGATACCAAGACTGTCGCGACCGACTTTCCGGGAAATAAATTTCCAGAAAAGACCGTCGTGCTCATCAGCCCCAGGATTACTGTTAGCTGATGAGGCTCCAACTTGATACAGAAATTCCAAGCAACATACAAAATATGCAGTACAAGACCATTCTGGCCTGTGAGTACAATAAATGGTTTCTAGTGGTTGATGGCGGAAGCGGTTTGTGGATCATCAGTGTCTATGGGACTCCAATTCCCACAGGAACAGCTGACCAGGTTAACTCCTATCTTCGCGAGGCTGCTATCTCCATTGCTTAGGTTCCGGGGCTGTCACCGCGTCACTCCTCTCCGTGCAAGAAAATCTGGCCAAGACAATAGCCAGGGACAAGCCAGTGAGTACTTTGAATGTACTCGCAAACATTATGAACACAGGTATAATATAACAATGATGTGCTAAAATATTTTATGCTCATGACGTCAGTCACAATAGATAAATGAAATTCCGATGCGTGCAAGCAAGTTATTTATAAAATTGCAATAACATGGTAGTATACAAACTTATGAAACAAATAATCAAGTAATGCCACAGTCGGGCGTCTGAGCGACGCCACATAAAGGGCTTTAAAAGAAAATGCCACAGTCGGGTGTCTGAGCGACGCCACATAAAGGGCTTTAAAAGAAAATGCCACAGTCGGGCGTCTGAGCGACGCCACATAAAGGGCTTTAAAAGAAATGCCACAGTCGGGCGTCTGAGCGACGCCACATAAAGGGCTTTAAAAGAAAATGCCACAGTCGGGCGTCTGAGCGACGCCACATAAAGGGCTTTAAAAGAAATGCCACAGTCGGGCGTCTGAGCGACGCCACATAAAGGGCTTTAAAAGAAATGCCACAGTCGGGCGTCTGAGCGACGCCACATAAAGGGCTTTAAAAGAAATGATCATAATGAATATCCCGGAGGTAGAACCATCCCAGAGATATTCGGTAATAACAATAATATCACGGGTTAGTCAACAATAATAATAATCATCACAGATATCACAAGTCACGGGTAGTAATTCCATTTTTCTGGTTAACAGTTTCACCTCCGAAGACCGACACTAAGACCGACACCTGACCCATCCCAGACTGTAATCCTTAACCATGGACACGGCTATTCGAATAGGTTTATTCTCTGCAGAGGGTGTACTCTTTACCCACGAGTAACGGATTTCTTTAGTCCATCAGGACTAATTCCATCTACGGTCTTTTTGTTGAAAACACACCTAACTTGCACACACCAGCTTATCACACACGTGTCTGGAATCACCCACGACACCTGTTAAGCAAACTCTAAGTGGGGAGGCTACAACCTCGCGTAGCATGGGATCAAATTTGTATCGCGCGCTCTAAGGGGTGGCCTCCCCTCTCGGTCCCAACCGGAAACACCCATGCTCCCGGACCAGGTGGCCTGCCTACCAGTTACAACCAGTATCTTCCACCATGGCCTCTCTGTACGGTGTGTGCTAGAAAGAGGTTGACAACTTACTGAACCGTACTCTACTTGCTGTAGAGACGAGTGGTAGTACGAAACAAGTATGGGGGTTACTGGAACAAGACTCGATCTACGGCCGACTCAGGAGGTTCAAGTATTCCCTGCATGATTAGTATAACAATTATAATCCAACCAACAGGGTCACCGCTCATATCACCTTGCCATGCCATATCAGACATAACCGTCCCGACGGAGACCGGCGACAAACTCATACCTACCCAAGGCAGAGGTTTTTCCCGGTTTTCTGCCGGTATGCATTCAAGGCATATGAGGGTGATTATCATCACAAGTGTGTTTGTTTCCAACAGCATGGAAATCAATAACATGCACCCATGCATATGATCATATCACATGAAATAACAAGTCCTTTGAAACGCAGTGGTGTTATAAATGCATCAACGATCACACCAAAAATATTATGCCGGGATTCAGAATGCTTGCCTTCAATGTGTGGAAAGGCAGGGTGCTCTCCAAACTTTTGAAAGCTTCTTCTCTCTCCCAAAATCCTATTTTAAAATATATTTGAATTAACACATATTTCAAAAACAGAACCAAAAAGTTGTTTGAAAATTTTTCAAATAAATCTTAAAATAAACTAGACCAAATTTGAAGAAGGTAGGAAAAAGAATCAACTCATTTGGATTTACATTTAAAAAGTTATAGCCAGTCAAAGTTCTGGTCAAAATCTGTTTTTAAAATAAAACAGAAAAGAAAACGTTTCGGCCGAATACGTCTTCGAAAACGGGAGACGTACTGGGGTTAATACGTCTTCACTTAACCGACGTGGATAGGCGCAGGGTCACTGACAGTGGGCCCGCCTGGCCCACTGGTCAGGTTTGACCAGTCCGCCCTCCTCCTTCTTCCTCTGTCCCGAGCGGAGGCGGGACTCCGGCGACCAACGCCGGCGAGCGGCGGCTCCTCGCGGCCTCTGGAGGGCGGGGATGGATCCGCACGGCTGGGGCGTTTCTCCCGGTGGTCGAGGGGTCGACAGCGGTGTAAGAAGTCGTCGGCGGTGAGCTTCGCGGCGGAGGGAGGTTTCGGTGCAAAGTGGCTTCGGGGCGGTGGTGGTTCTCGATCGAAATGGAGTAGGGGGAAGGTTTACGGGAGGATGAGGGGGTTCTTGGTGGAGAGAACGAAGAGTGGGAGGCCCTAGTGGTGCCGAATTTGCCGGGGCAGTGGTGGCGGCTGCCGTTGCCGGAGATGGGGATGAAGACCTCCCCCGAGTCGATTGGCTGCCATGGGAGGACTAGGGGAGCACTCTAAGGCTTCCTGCGTGCCCGGGGTGGCTCGGGGCCTCCTCTTATAGCCCGTCGAGGTCGGTTCCGCGGCGGCCGGATAAGCTCTCCGGCGAACCGCCTCGCTGTAGCTTGCAGGGCAACGTGGCGCGGCTGGGGATGACGGCAAGAGCTAGTGGACGAGAGGGCACTGCTCCAGGGGCCAGGTGGCGAGCCGGGGTGGCTTGGGCGGCGCTGCACGGCGCAGGGCTGTCGGGCGGCGGCGGCGGCTAGCTCTTGGCCTGCCGGGCGCGGCGGGGGCTGCTTGGCGCGTTGCAGTGAGAAGGGGAGTGCGTGGGGAGGTGCTTCAGAGCGGGCCAAAGCCGTGGGGCCAACGTGTCGGCTCGGGCGCGCGGCTGCAATACGCGCGCTCTGGGCGCGTCCAGTGCACGCACACCAGGTGTTCGACACAATGCCGAGGCATGCTACAGGTCACAGGTGAGGATGGGATTTACCAGATCGAGGTTAGGTCATGCTGGTTTGATCAGAGGTTAGGTCATGCAACGGGGAGTCTAGTGGACATGCTGGTTTGATCAGAGGTGCAAGTTCATAGAGCAATGCCACAATTATGCCAGAACTGGTCATGCTCTCCAGGTGTTTGGCAAAATGCCACATGCACTTAGGCAGGTCTTGGGGTGGCCAAAAACTCCAGATGGGGGTCTCTTTAGATGCAAAAGAGAGTGGTGAGGTTAGTTGGACAAAAGGGGAAACTTGCTAGTGCAAGTTTTACAAAACTACATTTCTGGACAGGAAATAAATAGCATTATTTCATGAACCAAAAATGATCCAAAAGGTGCATGCTCCTGGACTTAAGGGTTTAACATGGGGGACTACAAGTAGGAGAAATAATTAAGGGTATAGGAGCAACTAAAATGGTGGTTGCTGTACAAATCCTCAAATTGGACCAGAATGGAAATGAGGTTGATCCACTCAAATTTTTAAAAGAACATAAATAGGTTTTTGCACAAAGTGAAATAATATGCTCCTACTGACCTCCCTTAATTTTGGTAGAAGTTTTAAAGAAATATTTAAATAGGTTGTAGTGCAAAATGCACTCTGGACCAGAGAAGAAAAATTGAGTGCAGGGCTCAAAATATTTTATGAATGAAATATATTTTTGCAGAAAAGTGATTTAAAAACATCACATGACATCTCCAAATTTTTGTGGAAATTTTAAGTGAATCCATCAAATGGTTGTAGTTCAAAAATGGCCATTTAACCTTGGAAAAAACTATTTTCAAGAAAATAAAGATCAAGCAACTTAATTATTTAATTAGTTATACTGATAAAAGGAAAGTTTTTATTGAGAGTTTAAATAAGTCCAACAACATTTTTGAGAAGTTTTCTTTTTGGAGAAACTCATCATAACAGGGAAGGAAATAACTTAAAAAAATCAAAGTGGAGCTCAAAAATCCAAAGTTTTAAGTCCTGGCAAAAATTTTAATTTAATAAAACAAGGCCAAATTTTTGGGGTGTCACAGCAAGTTCACACTTTGATCATACCTTTTCTACAACCCAGTTTTATTGCATTAGATCAATCCTCACACATTGCATGATTAGGAACTAATTAAACTATGGGATGGGAAGTAGATGAGGTAGTACCTATTACTTGTATTATTATGAAACCTTTGGGAGTTACTTCTACGTTTGCTTATTATGCCATGCTATGCTAGTAGACGTGGATTGGGTGAGTGATATCCATGACAGATGTGAGTTGATAATTTTAATGGTTTATTTAAGGTGGCAACATAAACACACATCTGGGTGGATTGAGGCACCTAATGTCTATCAGGACTTGCCTATTTTTTTTGGACCGCCACCCAGGCTCAAAGGGATCATAAGATAATTCATGCTAGAAACTTCCGTGTGCAGCCACATGCTACTATGGGCTCTGGCATAGTTTACTAAGTTGTGCAAACTCTTACGGGGTGGACTAGCAGATATAGGGGTTGTAGGTGGTACGGTCTACCCCACATGTAAGGTGCTAGCGCTTCTGAAAGACTATGTCTCGGTCATCCGTTTCTCAAACACCGTGTAGTGCAAGAAAACAAACGGAGGCGATCAAGTCATGTGGGGAAAAGTGCGCAAACCTCTGTAGAGTGTACAAACTAATCATGATTAGCCGTGTCCCCGGTTATGGACAACTTGAGTATCTAGTACTTGAATATCATGTGAATCTCATCACGTTACTTCTAATTAATGTTGTTGGGTTTTAATTATTTTTAATTGGGATTGAGAATGCTGTCAACCATTCTCGATGTTTAACAACCACCATGATAGTTAAATAAACTTATTCCTTTGCAGTAGGGAAAAATTGGCTTTACGCAAAAACCTTATAACCATAGAGCTTTCCACCAGCCAAATATGCATATAGTGGTAGCCATTGTTCATCATTTTCTTTATGGTGTGAATTTTCCAGTACATTCAATGTACTGACCCGTTTCGGGCTGCAACGTCTTATGTTGCAGGTTTCTTACGACGAGTAAGTGATACGTTAGGGTTACGATTTCTACACTCAACTTTGCCGTTGGTGTTGATGGGAATCCTTGTTGCTTCCACTATTTGGATTGAGGTAATAGTATTTACGTTACTTTATACATGTGATTTACCTCTGTTATAAATCCTTCGAGTATTGTGTGTGTCAGCATGCCGATCCAGGGATGACACGTAAGCACAGAGACTTGACCCATTCGGGTCGGGTCGCTACAAATTCAATCCCGCATAAAATTTTTGTATAATCATGCATAAATTCAAACCATGTGCAGGGCAATAACGTATCATTAATTTCATCCTCTCCCAAGATTGTGCAACATGCTCATGATCAAGTTGCTTAAAATTCATAATATCGTTTCTAAGGGAGATGATCTTAGAGGGAGGAAATTACTTAGAGATAAAAGCATCTTTGCACTTATTCTGTCAATACTATTTTTATGCAAAGAAGAAAACCATGCTTTAGCACGAAATCTAAGGAAAAATGGAAATAGCTTAAGTTTAACAATATCATTATCCACATCTTTCTACTTTTCCATATCACACAAATCAACAAAGTTGTTTAGATGGGTAGCGGCATCTTCACTAGGAAGGCCAGAAAACAAATCTTTCATGACAAGATTCAGCAAAGCAGTATTAATTTCATAAGATTCAGCATCGGTAAGAGGATCAATCGGAGTACTAATAAAATCATTATTATTGGTATTGTAAAAGTCACACAATTTAGTATTATCTTGATCCATTGCGACAAACAAGAAATCCAACACACAAGCAAACAAGCGAAGAAAAAGCGAACGGAAAGAGAGGGCGAAAGGAAAAGAGGGCATATAAAACGGCAAGGGTGAAGTGGAGGAGAGGAAAACGAGAGGCAAATGGAAAAGAATGTAATGTGAAGGGTAAGAGTTGTGATGGGTACATGGTATGTCTTGACTTGGCATAGATCTCCCTGGCAACGGCGCCAGAAATCCTTCTTGCTGCCTCTTGAGCATGCGTTGGTTTTCCCTTGAAGAGGAAAGGGTGATGCAACAAAGCAGCGTAAGTATTTCCCTTAGTTTTTGAGTACCAAGGTATCAATCCAGTAGGAGACCACACAAACAAATAAGAACCTCGCAACCAACACGATAAAGGGGTTGTCAATCCCTTCATGGCCATATGCAAGAGTGAGATCTAATAGAGATAATAATAATAAGATAAATATTTTTGGTATTTTTATGATATAAATTGAAAGTAAGGATTGCAAAATAAAATAGATTGGGAACTTGTATGATGGAGAATAGACCCGGGGGCCATAGGTTTCACTAGTGGCTTCTCTCAAGATACCATAAGTATTACGGTGGGTGAACAAATTATTGTCGAGAAATTGGTAGAATTGAGCATAGTTATGATAATATCTAGGTATGATCATGTATATAGGCATGACGTCCGTGACAAGTAGACCGACTCCTGCCTGCATCTACTACTATTACTCCACACATCGATCGCTATCCAGCATGCATCTAGAGTATTAAGTTCATAAGAACGGAGTAACGCTTTAAGCAAGATGACATGATGTAGAGGGATAAACTCATGCAATACGATATAAACCCCATCTTTTTATCCTCGATGGCAACAATATAATACGTGTCATTTCCCCTACTGTCACTGGGATCGAGCACCGCAAGATTGAACCCAAAGCTAAGCACTTCTCCCATTACAAGAAAGATCAATCTAGTAGGCCAAACCAAACTAATAATTTGAAGAGACTTGCAAAGATAACCAATCATACATAAAAGAATTCAGAGAAGATTCAAATACTATTCATAGATAATTATTGTCATAAACCCACAATTCATCGGATCTCAACAAACACACCGCAAAAGAAGATTACACCGAATAGATATCCAAGAGAATAGAGGAGAACTTTGTATTGAGATCCAAAGGGAGAGAAGAAGCCATCTAGATAATAACTATGGACCCGAAGGTCTGAGGTAAAATACTCACACATCATCGGAGAGGCTATGGTGTTGATGTAGAAGCCCTCCATGATCAATGGCCCCTCCGACGGAGCGCCGGAAAAGGTCCCAAGATGGGATCTCACGGGTACAGAAGGTTGCAGCGGTGGAATTAGGTTTTCATGGTGCCATCTGATGTTTTCAGGGTACGTATGTATATATAGGAGGAAGAAGTAGGTCGGTGGAGCCACGAGGGGCCCACGAGGGTGGAGGGCGTGCCCGGGGGGGTAGGCGCACCCCTGCCTCATGGCTTCCTCATTGGTTGCTTGACGTCCACTCGAAGTCTTGTGGATCACATTTGTTCCAAAAATGACGCTCCCAAAGGTTTTCATTCCGTTTGGACTCTGTTTAATATTATTTTTCTGCGAAAACTGAAATAGGCAAAAAAATAACAATTTGGGCTGGGCCTTCAGTTAATAGGTTAGTCTCAAAAATAATATAATAGTGTATAAATAAGCCCATTAAACATCGAAAACAGAATATATAATAGCATGGAACAATAAAAAATTATAGATACGTTGGAGACGTATCAAGACCTGACCCTGCATAAGAGATTAGTTCTTTTAATTCACCACCCACATCTGGAGGGGTGGCAAAGAGTTCATAATTCTGCGAGCTCCATATGAGAAAGGTGACATAGAAGCCAATCCACTTCGTTTCACAGAAGAGGGGTTAGAGTAAGCATATGAATAAGCAGAGAAATTCTTCGAGGACTTATGAACATAATAATTTGAAGAATAATGCACATATTCATAATCCTTAGATCTTCCCTGTGAAACAGAAGTGTTAGCACGATGATGTTCATATGAAGATCTGGATCCATATGAGGAATTTGATCCATGTGAGGAATTTGGTCCATATGAGGACCCGGATCCATATGAAGACTTTGGTCCATATGAAGAATTTCATCTGGGGTTCCTATTCTTCACAGGTAGTGTCATGATGAAATTCACCTGAAGATTTTCAAGGCACCTTTTGGGAACCATCACTACTGCAGGATGCTTCTAACGCGACACTACGATCAGAGACCCTTCGACGAAACTGTGTGTGATGCCATAATCGCAAACGGCGATGTAAAAAAACCATCAAAAAGTGCAAAATGTTTGCGATGGCGGAGCCATCAAACACGGTTCAGATTTTAGTTGCGTGTGCGATGTAGGGCATACAGTTCAGTTCAATTAAATGTTTGCGATGAGGAGGAACAAAAGAAACGGGTAGCCAGATGGAGGTGCGTGCGATATACAACATACGGTTCACTCGGATGAACTGTTTGTGATTAGGCAGCACAAAAGAAACGGTCAGCCAAATGAAGGTGTGTGCGATATACGACATGCGTTCACTCGGATGAAGTGTTTGCATTGAGACATGAGAAGATAAATGGTTCAACTTAACAATATGTGTGTGATACGCGACAAACAGGTCTGTAATCATAAATGTGTGTGAAGACCGATAATAACACAAACGGTTGCTGCTAATAAGACGTGTGTGTTGTGCGATGGGATTTCATACAGAACAACGACATATACACACACACACACACACACACACTTATAAGGACATGCTTGCATAACCAAATTAAACATCCACTTACATAGGTGGCTACTACAACCATGGCATTTGCACACATCAAAGTAAACTATTACATGCATAATTACATAGGTGGCTATGACACACATGACATTTTCACACACCAATAAAGTAAACTATATATTACATGCATGATTAACTAGCATAAACGATCATCTCATCATCATCTACTTCTTGTGACGCTTGCTCTGCTTGTGGCTTGATCCGGGCTCGTCGATTTTGGTAACGAAGCACTTCCTCATGTCAATGATCCGCCTGTTCATCTCGTAGCATGTGTACATGCTCTTGGTCATGAACCTGAGGTGAGGTTCATCTAGTTGATGCACTCAGGCCCTATGCCAGGATAGGGGACTTGTTCTCTGGTCATCCAGCTTCATCTTTTCATAGTAGGGGTCGATGATGGCCGAGGCGAGTTTGACCAGGGAGTCCTTCTTCATGCTGCCCCAGACCTTGTAGTGGTCACAGATTTCGACAAGGTTCTTGCAAGCCAAGCCCGTAACACGGAGCGCGTTTACATTGTTAGTGGTTTCCACCATGGCGAACTTGCAGTCGGTGCTGTTGACAAACCTATTGAAACGGTTGCAAGGCTCTGTGCCCATGAAGTAGTGGTAGATGAGGACATGATGGCCCACGCACAACTGGGTGATGGAAACCTTCTGATCTATGCCGGGACGACCGGTGGTGTACTGGAGGTCGATGCCGACCACCTTGTACTTGTCTCAAGCAAGCAACTACTCAACGCTGTTGATGTAGTCGTCCACCACGGCCAGGTCGATGGTGTACACCATCGAGAGATTCGTCTCCCTCGCGTGGGTCTCCACTCTATGCTCGCCGAACTCCATTGGAGCGCCGCTAGACATCCCACTACAAAAAAATACACTTCCGTGATGATACATGTTTGTCACAGTAGGTCACGTTTTCTGTCATGCATGTACATCCATGACAATTTTATGACAGAATCAAAATAGTCATACCTGTGATGTCATAGAAGTGTTCCATGACATTGCCAAAATTATCATCACAGAAGTGTCCACTTCCATGACGATAAATTGCACGTCACAGAAGTGCTTTCGTCAAGGGTGACCGGCACATGGCATCCACCATAACGGAACGCCGTTAAGCTATCGGGTCCGGTTTTGGATCCAATAACCTGTTAACAGCCCCAACCAATGGGGATTTTCCATGTGTAAAATCATCATTGGCTGGAGGAAACACGTGTCGGCTCACCGTTGGGACAGATGTCATCCACTCATTGGACCCAAAGCGCCAATGATACGTCGACATGTGGCATGGCCGAAAAGAGGCCCATTCCTATCAAAAGGCTAGCCCATTTGACTTGGTCAAAAGGTGGCGGCCTGTCCCCCGACAAGCCTGTTAATGGCTTGTTCGCATATAGCCCATTTACATCCCGCTAATAGAGGGCCAGTTTACAGCCTATCCGAATTAGGCGCAGTTGCGTCATCTGGGCCGTCCGATATAATTCCAGCCCTTTTTAACTTTTGGCCCATGTATGCCCATGACATCTTTCGAACAATATGAGGCCCTTAGTAACCCTCAGCCCATTAACGTCACGTGGTAAAATTGGCCCATAATGAACATTGTATCACTTTATACCCATTAACAGCCCATTATTCCATTGGGCCATTTCCAGCCCATGTTATCTTTCGGCCTTCTCAGGGCCCATTTATTCTTGGGCTCATTTCCAGTATTTGTTTACTTATGGCCCGTTACTGTCATTTTCTGCTTGTGGGCCAAATTTAGCACGTGGTCACAGTCGGCCCGTTTGTGGCCCGTTAATACGTTGGGTCGTTTTCATAGCGTCATCAAATACGGCCTATTAATGACGGCCCGTTATGGTCGGCCCATGAACGGACGATTTCAACTCTAGCCCATTTACGGCCATAATGTGGTCAGTTATTGGCCCATGTTTGGCCAACCAATCATACGGCCCAGAGAAGGCCCATTGATGATACGGCCCGAAGAAGGCCCATTTTGTCTATGGCCCGTATAAGGCCCATTGTTTCTACGCCTCATAGAAGGCCCATTGTTTCTATGTCCCGTAGGAGGCCCATGTTAACTACAGTAAATATGTAGCCCATGGTTATTGTGGCCTAGTTTAAAAAAATAGGTTATTGCGGCCACTAGCAAACTGCGGAAAAATAACTGCACTGACTACAAGAAAACAAATAAACAAGATAATAAGGAAATAAATAAGCAAGCAACTTACACTAGGCTATCATGGCTATTACACATATTACATCCACTGGGCATCAAAGTTCGCCACCAGTGCAAAATATAGGGAACAAAGTAGCATATATAAACGCCGCATCAAAACAAGTCCAGAACTGAAACCACTTCAGAAGAGCTCAAGAAACAATATCCTGGGTACCCATAATACTGGCAAGATGCTTAGCAAGCTTATTAACTTTCTCTTGTTTGGCGCTTAAATCCTCCAGCACTTGTTGTTGCACCAGAAAGTATTCATCTGAATTATGGAGGGACTTCCTCAGTCCTTCGGCTTCCTATCGCATAACATCTGATCGATGTCTTTCAAATTTTAGTTGAGACTCAAGAAGCTGAACTGATTCAGGCAACGAGTTCGAAGAGTTGGTGCTAGCAGTAGTAGCCAGTAACTCGAACACTACATCAAGACAGGACTTTGGGGTTGTCTCAGTGTCTTCAATATAGTTTTTATCAGCTTTCCTGGAGACCAGCAGGGATGTCTCACTATCTTGAACCTTATCTGCATTACTTCCTTTACCATTGCATAACGGGGTACTCTTCTCCAATATTTTTTCCGCGTTCTAAAAGAGAAACAAACAAACAAACACATCATAGGTTTACAATGTAGTATGTGAAACTCAGTTTGGTAAACCAGTTTAGTAGTAAGGTGGACAGGATAATAGCATGAAACAAACATATATCTATGTTGTATGGTCACTGTATGGTCTATATCATTCTAGTTTATGTTGCCAAATCAAGATAGATACAGTTCGAATCATATCTATTTAAGACAAAGCAACATAGATAGAATATAAGTGTGGGAAACTACACAGCAATAACAACACTTGTAATGTGCATGGCATGAGAACATACCTGTTTATTCAATTCAAACTGAAATCAACATAGAGCAAGTTACAACAGCAAACATGTTAAAGAAACAGGTTTACAACATACCTATTGCGCCATTGGAGTTTCAATTGCATCCTTCAAATTTGAAATTAGTTGGAATGAGTAAATACAATGATGCAAGAGCAAAGTAGTATGAACCATAGCTACGGAACCTGGCCTGAGAACAATTCTTCTTCTGCTTTAAGCATTGACTTGGGGTTCGGAGTGGTGGTCCTCGTGCTTTGGGCACTGCAGTTGCCTTACTAACTGCTCGTGTTTGGGTGCTCTGTGGTGGATACGGTGTTGTGTAAGTGGGAAATGGGTTACTATCTACTAGGGTTGGGGTTAGAAGGGGTGTAGCTGGTTCTCTGTCCAACTGGG
Organism: Triticum dicoccoides; assembly: GCF_002162155.2. NCBI lineage: Eukaryota > Viridiplantae > Streptophyta > Magnoliopsida > Poales > Poaceae > Triticum > Triticum dicoccoides. Next base: position 231,591,961 of record NC_041390.1, read on the forward strand.
TAAGCCATGTGTGTTGCATGTGCGATACGTGGCATACAGTTGATCCATCCGAGCTGTTTGTGATATAACAAGCCATGTGTGTTTCGGGCAAACGCTTACTAGTATATAGGCTTAAATTTAATCAAAAAAGTGTAATGCATGTTACAAAAATTGTATAGCTAGAAACTATGTTCAAATAGGACTTCAACGTTATAATCTTTGGCGCCATGCATTCATATTTTATAAGTTAAATCCTACTTATAAACCAGGACGAGGGTATAGTAGGTAATTAAATCACAAACATTTTTTTGTATTAACCGTATGTGTACATGTCCTTTCATTCTCCTCTCGCACGTCTTGTCACGCCGCTGCCGCAGACGGCTTATAGCGCAAGCTTGCGCAGCACGTAGGGGCATTCTTTTAGCCAAACGGTGGCGCCAATAAATCGTCGGTGAGCCCTTTCCCGCGCAACCTCGCAGGTTCCCATGCAAGCTTCCTGCCTGACTCGGTGAAATGCCCCAAAATCCCAATGCTTACCGACCTGCTATAAAAACTCTCACGACCGGCGAGTCCTGTGTCGCATTTTCCCCTCCCTTCCTCAAGCTTATCTCATGTGCTTCTCCCATAATCGCCAATGGCACTGTTCCGTCGTCGTCGCATAGCCACTCCACCGTCATTAGAGGACAACTCCAACTGGGAGGTTACACCGCGGTGGCGGTGCAGTCCCCGGCGTAGTGTAGTGTGCGTGGCGTCCCTGTTGGGTGTGCGCAGAACACCCACCACACGCTCCGCCGACGCTGCCCATCGGTAACTGTTACCGGCCGCCGTTGCCACCACACCACCGTCAAAAGACAGGGCCATCTCCCGCTCCGCTGTAGCGGCCCGACGGCGGGAGGTGGCCGTCGTAGCCGCCACCCCACTGCCGGCCACCGTGGCCATCACCCGCTCCACCACCGCCGCCCGAAGGCGGGAGGTGGTGATCTTGGCCGCCACCCCGTCATTGGTCATCGTGGCCGCCAGCGTCGACCGCCGGGATCATCACCCGCTCCTCCGCCGCCGCCCGAAGGTGGGAGGCGGAGGTGGAGGCCCGCACGTGCATCAGCGACCTTGCACGCTACATCAAGTTCCTACGGGAGGAGGAGGAGCGCCTTGTCGAGCACGCAAAGAGCCTTATGAAAGTGCAACTATCCCTGGGTGGTTTTGGTAATTACTAACAACATATAGCTCATTGAACTAATGCTATTTTAAGATGATCATTTCAGAAAGTTCAATGATTGGCATCGCATGGATTAGGAATGTGGACCCCTCAAAATGCTAAGGACACATATTGTCTCAAGCTCAAGACTCTACATTTTCATTTTAGTGATCCAAGATCACATGGAGTCCATAGGAAAAGCCAATACTATTAAAAGGGGATGAGGTGTTGCTTAATGGCTTACTTGCTCAAAATGCTTAGCGATATGCTCCAAAAGCCGTCAACCACTATCTCATATCCACATATGTCCCAAACCAAAAGTCAAACTCAGACCTACCGATTTGATCTATCCGGCGCCACCGAGTTCACTTGACATAGCCACTGCCAGAAACCTTAGTCACTTCGGTCTCACTGATAGGGATCTCGGCCTCACCGAGATAGGATTGCAAACTCTCTGTTTCCCTTCGTAATGTTTTGGTCCAACCAAGATGAGCGATCGGTCCCACCGAGTTCGCAATGCAAACTCTCTGATTCCTTTTCGTAACATTTTGGTCCAACCAAAATGACAAATCGGTCCCACCAAGTTTGCCTGACCAACTCTCTGTTTTCGTATTACAGAAATTGGTCCTACCGAGTTTATCTGATCAGTCTCACCGAGATTACGTTATGCCCTAACCCTAATGAAATTGGTCCTACCGAGTTGACATGTCGGTCCCACTGAAAATCCTACCGTTCATATTTTGAACTAAATCGGTCTGAACGAGTTTCATGATTCGGTCCCACCGAGTTTGGTCATTTGTGTGTAATGGTTAGATTTTGTGTGGAGGCTATATATACCCCTCCACCCTTCCTTCATTAGTAAGGAGAGCCATCAAAATGTGCCTACACTCCCAACATACATTTTCTGAGAGAGAAGCACCTACTCATGTGTTGAGACCTACATATTCCATTCCAACCACAAGAATCTTGATCTCTAGCCTTCCCCAAGTTGCTTTCCACTCAAATCATTTCTCCACCAAATTCAAATATGTGAGAGAGAGAGTTGAGTGTTGGGGAGACTATCATTTGAAGCACAAGAGCAAGGACTTCATAATCAACACACATCTATTACCTTTTGGAGAGTGGTGTCTTCTAGGTTGGTTAGGTGTCACTTGGGAGCCTCCGACTAGATTGTGGAGTTGAACCAAGGAGTTTGTACGGGCAAGGAGATCGCCTACTTCGTGAATATCTACCCTAGTGAGGAAAGTCCTTCATGGGCGATGCCCATGGTGGGATAGACAAGGTTGCTTCTTCGTGGACCCTTCGTGGGTGGAGCCCTCCGTGGACTTGCGCAACCGTTACCCTTCATGGGTTGAAGTCTCCATCAACGTGGATGTACGATGGCACCACCTATCGGAACCATGCCAAAAATCTCCATGTCTATATTGCATTTTGCCCCCTCCAAACTCCTCCCATTACCTTCATATGCAATGTTTTACATTCCGGTGCTATACTCTTAGACTTGCATGTGTAGGTTAATTGCTTGACTTGTTCTAAGTTGCTAAAATCTGCCAAAACATAAAATTGGGAAGAGGCTAGATTTTATTTGGTCAAGTAGTCTAGTCACCCCCCTCTAGACATACTTTCGATCCTACAAGTGGTATCAGAGCTTTGGTCTACATTTGCCTTGATTTCCATAGCTTTTGGTGATCATAGCCTTGGTTTCACAACCTAGGAGAGTATGGCGTCTAGCGAGGGAAATTACCACCGGAGAGGTCCTTACTTTGATGGTAATAATTTTGCTAGTTGGAAGCATAAGATGAAAATGCATATTCTTGGACATAACCTCGCCGTGTGGGCTATTGTGTCTATTGGGTTGCAAGGTAAATTCTTTGATGGAAGAGAACCGAACCGTGAAGCTAGCATGGAAGAGCTGAAGATGCTGCAATACAATGCTCAAGCTTGCGATATCATCTTCAACAGATTGTGCCCCAAAGAATTCAACAAAATCAGCCGTCTTGAGAATGCAAAGGAAATTTGGGATACTTTGATTGATATGCACGAGGGTAATGACTCCGTCAAGGAATCCAAATTGGATGTGCTTCAAAGTCAACTTGACAAATTCAAAATGAAGGATGGCGAAGGTGTCGCTGAAATGTACTCTAGGTTTGCTCTCATCACAAATGAGATTGCCGGCTTAGGAAGTGAGGAGATGACCGATAGATTCATCATCAAGAAGATCCTAAGAGCCTTGGACGGAGAATATGATACCGTGTGCACTTTGATCCAAATGATGCCCAATTACAAAGATCTTAAGCCAACGGAAGTTATTGGAAGAATTGTTGCTCATGAGACGTCACTCAAGGATAAGGAAGAGCTTCACAACAAGTCAAGTGGTGCTTACAAAGCCTCACGTGATGCTCCTAAATCATCAAGTGAGAAACAAACCTTCAATGAGGAATTGAGCTTAATGGTGAAAAATTTCAACAAGTTCTACAAGAGTAGAAGCAACGAAAGAAGTTCCAATTCAAGGTCCTACAATGATAAAAGATCTTCAAGTCGTGAATGCAATTGCTACAGTTGTGGAAGACCCGGACACTATTCCAATGAGTGTACGCACCTTACGAAAGAAGAGAAGATTCACCCAAAAGGAGAAGTAGAAGAGAAGAATCACCACCTAGAGAGAGGAGGAGTAGAGATGATTGTTATGAACGAAGAACATCTCAGAGAAGCAAGGGTCCGGAAAGGAAGGACAAGTCATCAAGGAGCTACACAAAACGAAGACATCAAGCTCATGTTGGTGAATGGGTGTTCGGCTTCGACTCCGACTCCGACAATCACTCTGAAAGAAGTTATCACTCCGACTCCGAATATACTCAAGATGAAGGTGTCACTACAAAAAATATGTCAACTTGTGACCTTCTCGTAATGACCGTGGATGAATTGGTCGTAAATCTATGACCATTTCGAACCAATTGGTCTTAAGCTGTCTGGGAGGGTCCAAACCCTAAACCATAACGACCATTCTAGTTAAAAAGGTTGGTATTTCCTCGCACAAAATGGTCATAAATATAGACAACACCGATCTATGCCTGAATTCTGGCTGATTAGGACCAATCTAGATGGTCATAATTGCTAATTTGTGATGCGTTGAAATGAAGGAGCAACCACCTCAGCAGTTTCGCCTACGTGTCATGTCTAGGTGTCAATTTTCGTCTATTTGTGAGGTCCGCACATTGACTTGTTGACCATGAAGCCTACCTACAAGTGTTATCCAATGACTCGTGGGTCCCACCAACATTGACAGGTAGGCCCTATGGACTTGTCACATGGACCCATTACCCTACAAGGGGGACCTGCCACCTACCTGACACGTAGGACCCGCCGAACTGACATGTGGGACCCATCAGACATGGACCCACTACCCTACGGGTGGGACCCACCACCTACCTAACATGTAGGACCCACTACCCTACGGGTGGGACCCGCCACCTACCTGACACGTAGGACCCACTACCCTATGGGTGGAACCCGCCACCTACCTGACACATAGGACCCACTACCCTGCGGGTGGGACCCGCCACCTACATGACACGTAGGACCCACTACCCTGTGGGTGGGACCCGCCGCTGAACTAACCTGACAAGCAAGACCCACTTGCAAGATCTCCTCTGAAGTGAACGTTAAAAAGAAATATGAGGGCGGCGGGGATAGAACACACGCCCTCACGCACAATTCTCACTAGGTGAACCACTGCACCACTAGCACGTTGGTGATAGGTAATTAACGTGGACATATTTGTATCAATAGAATGCGTCCTGGGCCAAAGCCCATTTCCCAGAAACGTGGAGCTAGCTCTCCAATGTTTGAGTTGGGCTACATTAAGCCCATACGAAAAATAATCCGAGGCTCTCTTTTCAGACAATCTACAAAGAGAAAAATTCTTCTAAAAATATCTACAAAGAGAAAAAAGCTATTTTAGTTCTAGATTTCAAAAAGTTCCAAATCTAAAAACCTGTCAATTAAAAAAATATTCAATAATTCAATAAATTCCTTGATTTCAAAAATATTTTAGAAATCATAAATATTTGCATATTCAAAAAATGTTCATGAGTTTGAAAAAATGACGCATATGCAAAAAAAGTCCATGATGTTGAAAAAATCGTACGAAAACTTAAAAAATGTTCATGATTTTAAAAAAGTATAAATGAACATTCATGATTTCTAAGAAATGTTTGGGAAATAAAACTTGTTCATGATTTGGAAAATAGTTCGAATAATCAAAAAATGTTCACAAAATTCAAAAGTTGGTCCCAACTTTCAGAAATTCTATCGCTAAAAAAATTTATTGATTCAAAAAATGTTTTTGAGTTTGAAAAATATTATATGTTTAGAGCACTTTTTCAAATATTTGCACTATTCCAAGTTTGTTAACTTTCTTGGAAGGTCACATATAATGACACAATATCACAACTTTTCTATTTTTTGTAAATTCTTTTAATATATTTTCCAACAAATATTTGGTAGGTTTTCACAAAAAAACTCATTTTGGACGCACGGAAAAATGATAGAAAATGAATTTATTTAGCAAACAAAATGAAAACTCACTTTGAGAACATTCTTTCTCATTCCAAGATGCATACTTATGCAAAATATGAGATCATTTGAACAAACTATGGCACGAATGTGGCCATAAGATTTTATTTTTGAGCCCAGCTTCAACATCCATATTTCTGCCCGATGTGGTACTTTGTAAAGCAAGTGACATCAAACTCCTCCATTTGAGCTGAAAATTTGCCAAGACAGCCTCCCTAGTAGATGATCATACTCAGCCAAAACTCAGGCCCATTGGACATGTGAATTTCCCGTACCGCTAATCAAACACTTGGCTGCTAATTCATGTTTGAGCATAGTTCGGTCTCCTTGTGAGATTCTTCTATTTTTATTTTCTTTCTAGCATCTACCTGGGGAGTGCCCAACCTACTAGACATGCCTAGGCTACCTAGAACACATGGCAACGCCACGGTCACGCGGTGACCACGCAGCGGGCATGCGAGTCTACGCGCTTTGGAGTTGGGGCCTTGGGCCACCATCCAAACATCGACGTATCACCACCAAACCATGTATTTATGATAAAATAGATACTTATGTAACTAGAAATAATTTTTGGAAAAAATAAAGAGCAAACTATAATGCAGCTGCAGTTCAAATTTGACCCCCTTCCTGCTGAATCGGCGGAAGTTTGTATTTTTCACGGGAGGTGGATCAAAACTTAAGAAACCCAAACATTTTGTCAATTGTGCATTAAATATGTCCTAGTATTTTATAAAATTGATTTGGTCCAAATTTGCAACAACTATATGGTAGGTCCTTAAAAAAAACTCATTTTGGGCACTCATAAAATGAAAAATTGATTTTTCGTCCAGAGAAAACGAAAACTCCCTTAGGCAACATTGTTTTCCATTCCAATATGCACCCTTTTGCACAATATGAGATCATTTGAACAAACTATGTCATGAATGTGGCCATAAGATTGATCATTTGACTTGAAAGCCATAAATCTTCACACATGATAGCTCATTTTTGAGAACACTTTTTTAAAAGAATTATCGTATTACAAGTTTATTAATTTTCATGCTAACTTGGTCACATATAATGACACAATGCGAAGGTTTTCCAATTATTTGATTTTTTTTGAATTTTTTATGCCCAGTTGAAAATGCGGTCAAAAACGGCGGGCATGACCGTTCCTAGCTAGTAGTTGAATCTTGGAATTTTTTTGGTGTTTCTCTCATTAAATAGATACTTTTGTACCTAGAAATGATTTTTGGACAAAATAAATAGCAAACTATGAGGCAGTCGCAGTTCAAATTTGACCCGCTTCCAACTGAATCTGCGGAAATTTGTCTTTTTCACCAGAGGTGGATCAAAACTTTTTACACCCAACCATTTGGTAAATTGTGCATTAAATATGGCCTAGTATTTTATAAAAATGACTTGGTCCAATTTTACAACAATTATTTGGTAGGTTCTTCACAAAAAACCTCATTTGGGGCACTCGAAAAATGGAAAATGGTTTTTTTGTCCAAAGAAAATGAAAACTTCATTAGGCAACATTGTTTGCCATTCCAATATGCGCCCATGTGCACAATATGAGATCATTTGAACAAACTATGCCATGAATGTGGCCATAAGATTGATCACTTGGCTTGAAAGCCATTGATCTCCACACGTGATAGCTCGTTTCTCAGAACACTTTTTTAAAAATAATTGACGTATTACAAGTTTGTTATTTTTCCTGGGAACTTGGCCACATATAATGACACAATGCGAAGCTTTCCCAAATTTTTGTTTTTTTTTTGAGTTTTTTATGCCCGTTTCAAAATGCGGTCAAAACGGCGGGAATGACCGTTCCTAGCTAATGGTTGAATCTTTGAATTTTTTTGGTGTTTTCTCTGACTAAATAGGTACTTATGTACCTAGAAATGATTTTTGGAAAAATAAATAGCGTACTATGATGTAGCTACAGTTCAAATTTGACCCGCTTCCTCTTGAACCGACAGGAATTTGTCTTTTTCACGAGAGGTGGATCAAAACTTTGTACACCCAACCATTTGGTCAATTGTGCATTAAATATGGCCTAGTATTTTAGAAAATTGATTTGTCCCAATTTTGCAACAAATATATGATAGGTCCTTCACAAAAAAAACTCATTTCGGACACTCGAAAAATGATTAAAAATAGCTAGAAATATGAAAAATGCATAAAAAATGGTTCTAATCCATAAAATGTGGTCTAACTCTAGTGAAAATTGTGTGGTGTCCTTTTAAAAAATATTATTGATAGCTACTTCAGAAAATCTCTCTATTTTTCGTACTTGAAAACTATTTTACATCACTGATTTTCTGAACCAATCATAACTCTTTACACGGATCGATGACATGGCGTCCGTCCATCCATCCATCCATCTATCTACAGCAAAAAAGAAAAAAAAAAAGAAAAAGAGATACCCCCCACCCGCAGCCCAAACACTAGCTCAGATCGACCCCTCCCCCCGTCGCCCCCTTCCTCCCTCGTCCTCCTCCACCGCCGCCGCCGCCCCCTTCCCGATCTAGATTCCTCCTCCGCCGCCCCTCACTACCACCACCCAGTCACCCACCGCAGCAGATCAAGCGAGCCGCCCAACCTCACCGGCCTCCTCCGTCTCTTCCGGTCAGATCCGACGAGCACATCTTCCTGTAGCCACGAGCGACCACCCCGGCCTCCACTTCACCGCCGGCATCCTTTCCCCTCCCTCTCCGTAGATCCTTTTGAGCAGCCACCTCGAGGGCGGCGCCGCCACCAGCGGGAGGGGGAGGGCGCCGCCACCAGCCACGGCGGAGAGGTGGAGCCCTGGCTCCCTCCTCGACGACTCCTCCAATATCCGGCTCCTTCGACGACATCCCGCGCGGGATCTCCACTGACTCCACCTCTGTCAACTGCCTCCTCGGCCTCGAGGATGACAATGCCTCGCAGCACTCGCGTAGTGGGATGCCCAACTCCGGCTCGGCCGAGGACCAGCGGGCCAGCCAGAAGAAGCTCGCGGCCGCCGCCACGAGTTACCAGCAAGGCGCGCAGTCCGTGCCCGACTCTTCGATGCTGGACAAGAACTCCTCCTTCGGCTCCACGTCCTTGGTGCCGTCCCTGTCGAATCTGCCACCGATTTAGGTGCTTATACTAATCCAATCATCTGGTTTTTCTCTTGGTGATAAGAAGATGATTCGCAAGATGACATGGGGCGGACCCTGGCCATAATCATAGGCATCTTGGCAGGGCTGGCCCTCATCGTGGTGTTCCTCTCCTTCCTCGGGAAATCAAGTGAGCTCCTCACTGAAAAATCTCACTTGTTTTCAGGTTCAGAGAGCATCTGAATGCCATTTTATGTTATGCCGATGACTGGAGTTCTGAACCTAGTGGTGTGTCAAGCTATGAATGCAGGTTAAGGTTGCCTCTTGGAAGAAGCTTCAGTTATCGATCGCATACTGGCACCAGGCCAAACGACCTGTGGAAGGGAGAAAGATCCACGCTGGCATGGTATCAGCATGGCACAGTGAAGCTTCACAAAGGTCCTAATCTCACCTTGTTAGAAGCAGTAGCTTATGTAAGTGATCTTGGTAGGGCTGCCTGTAGGAGGATCACTACCTTACCTTACTACAATGGGTCATCAGTTTTGGTCCACTAATCATTGCTCGCATGTTTATTATTACCAAATCAGATGGCACTATCAAGCATTCTAAAAAAATAAGAAAACATGGCAGTGTCATGCAAAGACATTCAAACACTTTTGCTATGAAAATAATCATTGCCTTTCAATTGATTGCAGCCAAATTTGATTTAAAAAGGCAGGAGCACGATCATAAACTAATGATTAACCCAGGGCCACATGGGGTGCCATTGCTTGGTGTTTTCTTTTACATATACCAATCTATTATGTATGTACACCATATATGAGGTCTAGCTAGGAACCTCTGGAGCATTTGCTACTGTTCCCTAAACAAGTTGTAGTGTTAGTTAGTGTTCTTTCACCAGATTACTACTATTTGAAACTCACATAATAACGAAAAAACTTGCCCTTTTAGTACTACAAAATTCAGATTATTCTACTTCTGAATATCTGACATGTGTGGTGTGTGATCTGGACTGGTCAAAAGAATTAGTACAACTTGCAGAACCATGTAATCCCGTAAATTTTTTAAAGCATTCCTACTAGTGAAAGCATCATCTCTTGTGAATAATTAGGTGCTCACGTTTTGAGCTGGGCTGCAGTAAAATTTGACTAAAATCAGAGTTACCTTGCGATGTGATTTTTCCTGATAGGCATTTGTGGTAATATCTGTATATGTATTCCAGATCATTTACATTAACAATGATATATTTCTGTAATGGTGAAGAAATACCTTCTTGAGTTTTATATGAAACTTTACTGTTAATTGAGTCGTTCTTGAGTTTCATGAACTTGATATGAACAAATTTAATTAAGAAATGCTGATGCTTATTCATTTGATGAAGGCCAATGGCAATGTGGAGAAGGAAGATCTGTCCTTGGTTTTGCTCTATTGGTGAAGCGTCCTCACTGCTATTCTGCAGTAGAATCTGAGATGCAGCTCCAACGCCTCAAAATCCAGCAGAAAAAGGTTTGGTTTTGCTCCTCCTACTCCTACTCTAGCTAGTTGTACATTTCTGCTACCTGCACTTTGCATTCCTGCCACCCATGGATGCCTAACGGAATCACAACCTCAACCAAAAAGAAAAAATATTACCAATCTAGTTTGCTGCAAATACAGTTGGGGATTCAGTTGTTGACTTGTGTAATCGTGGCATACACTGGCACGACTTTGTTTGCATCATCATGTACAGGACCCTGCCGTGTTTGCGATGCATCCACCAACACTGGGCCGATTCTGGTACAGTTGAACTGTCTCCCCTCTCTACTCATCCATGGAACCATGTTCATGTGTTTCATTCTGACCGTGATATAAGACACAATGTAGGCAGCATGTAAGCTAGATTGTTGTTTCTTCTTATTCCTAAAATTTGAGAATTGAACAACTTCTCAGGCTTCTACCTTGGAAGCAGCCTATGTGTGTGTATTAGGCTTTCTAGGTGTGGTCCTGTGTGCTACTTTGGAATTTTCTTTTTGGTCAATACTATTTTGCCATCGAATCAGCCAATACTGTTTCACTTTACTTGTTTCTTCTTATTCCTAAAATTTGAGAATTGAACAACTTCTCAGGCTTCTACCTTGGAAGCAACTTACGTGTGTGTATCAGGCTTTCTAGGTGTGGTCATGTGTGCTACTTTGGAATTTTCTTTTTTGTCAATACTGTTTTGCCATCGAATCAGTCAATATTGTTTCACTTTGCTTGTTTCTCGTACTAGGTCTGTCAGCTACAACATAAACAAACAAATTGCTTAGCTCTCAACTCTGAATACATAGCTAGCTGAACCTGTTCTTTCTTTCTTTCTTTCTTCACAGCTATGACTTATATGGGTCAAGCTGTTGCTTTGCTGCGCTCGATGATATTGTTGCTGCCTGTATACTGTTATATGTGGTGATATCTAACAGAACTGATGTTGTGAATGTACCATATTGTCTTGCTGCTACTTATCTTGGGCTCACCTTCCCTTTAATTAAGTGTGCGCGACCCTGCTAGCTATATGAAAAACGTGTCAGGAATGATAACAATTTGATAATCTAGAATGAAATTTGCAATTCAATATTCCCTTGAGATTGAGACACCTCAGTTTCATAGTATGCTTGCTCCTCTAGTGTTCATAGCTTAGTGTTTTGTTTCGGGGTTTCTTAATGTTCTTGTGCTTTAAAGAACAATACTTAATTTTTTTAATCATGCAGGTGTTACTTTTGATGAAAAATGTGTGGATCATCCACCTCAGCGACGCTATCCCAATCAGATCATCGTCGACACTATCATCATCAGGTCTTGGTTCTCTTTATTCTCTCCTGCCTTGTGATGTTAGTCTGTGTGGGCCTACTACTATTGTTAGATGCCATCTTGAATGGATGGTCTATTGTACTTTTCTTTGGGTGAATTTGTTACAGTGACATTCATTGCATGACCTGCACCTGTACCAATATACGATGCTGGCACCTATAGGTTAGTATTGTTAGTGCCTAACATGAGCTTGAGTGTTGGAGTGGAAGTGTAGAACAACAACAGGTTAACGTGTTTTATTTACCCTTTCTAGTATTTGTACAAACTAATGCATTCCGGGCATAAACAAAATATTATACAAGATATGTAAAAGCAAACATTTGACTATGCAACTATAAGATCTGTTTTATTTGCCCTCTCTAGTATTTTATAACGGGAAAGCTGAAGCTGGAACATACTAGTTGGTAGATCTGCTTGCTGCTTACATTAGTGTTGCCATTGCATTTGTTTGGTTCTGCCTTGAACAACAGTTCACAAATGCTAGTAGCCTTTGTGTTCACTCTTTTACAGGAGCGTCTGGACAAATTTGAAGTGCGAAGCCATGAAGCCAAGTGCAAAGCCTTGATGATGCCTTACTTGCCAGAGAATTGTTTGTTCTGTTTGATTGTAATAGACTGTAGAGATTGTGACATTGTAACAGATTTACTATTATTTGATAAATTATGTTTATTCTGTTATATTTGAAATAGTGATTTAAAAATGTGTGACATAGAAACCTGACTAGTGGGATTCACGTCTGAAAACAATCTGAGCAATGTTGAAATATCTGATGTGTGGGACCAATGTATGAGATTATGACATGTGGGGCCTGACAGACTAGTGGGACTACCTCCAATATATAATGTCCGAAACTAAAAAATCAATGGACTAAAAAGGCCATGGCCTAGAAATTGTAAAGGTCGAATAGTTGGGCCTGGCCCATATAATTGACCAAAATTAATAAGAAAAAAATATATATAAAGGCTGAATTGTTGTGCTCGGCCCATGTAAAAGACAGAATTGGACCGGGCTCATTCTTATCAACGACCTTTTCAATTGGTCGCAATTTTGCCATGTCAGATTGCCATGTCGGATCCGACGTGGCCTGGGCAGACAGCCAGTGACCAAAACAAAAGGTCATGGGTTCAACGACCTTTTGTTTTGGTCGTAAACATCTACGACCTTCAAAAGGTCATGGCGGCTTCCTTTGGCTCCCTGTCCAAAACGAGACAGAGAGAGTTTGAGAATGGGGAAGGGAAAGAAAGCAGAGAGAGAAAAGGGAGCATGAGGTGCGAGGGATGAGGTCTTCACCGGCAATGGGGCTCCGGTCTGGTGGCTGCGCTGGTTGGGTGGACGACGGGATCCAGGGGAGGCACTGGTTGGTTGGGCGTGGAAACTGAGGAGTGGGGGCGGCTGTGGTTGGGCGGTGGCGCAAATCGAGGGAGATGGTTGGATGGAGGTTGGTTGGATCGGGAGGGGATCCCGAGGGAGATGGTAGAGAGTGGCGGCGGTGGGGATGGGACAAGGGGAGAATTTTTAGGGTTGTTGAGGGAGTCCATGATTAGGGGGTCTCTGGACAACCGGACTATCTGGATTGGACGGACTGTTAGACTATGAAGATACAAGATTGAAGACTTCGTCTCGTGTCCGGATGGGACTCTACTTGGCATGGAAGGCAAGCTAGGCAATACGGATATGGATATCTCCTCCTGTGTAACCGACCTTGTGTAACCCTAACCCTCTCCGGTGTCTATATAAACCGAGGGGTTTTAGTCCATAGGACAATAACCACAACAGACAATCATACCATATGCTAGCTTCTAGGGTTTAGCCTCTCTGATCTCGCGGTAGATCTACTCTTGTACTACCCATATCATCAATATTAATCAAGCAGGACGTAGGGTTTTACCTCCATCAAGAGGGCCCGAACCTGGGTAAAACATTGTGTCCCCTGCCTCCTGTTACCATCCGGCCTAGACGCATAGTTCGGGACCCCCTACCCGAGATCCGCCGGTTTTGACACCGACATTGGTGCTTTCATTGAGAGTTCCTCTGTGTCGTCGCCGTTAGGCTTGATGGCTCCTATTATCATCGATAGCGATGCGGTCCAGGGTGAGACTTTTCTCCCCGGGCAGATCTTCGTGCTCGGCGGCTTTGCACCGCGGGCCAATTCGCTTGGCCATCTGGAGCAGATGGAAAGTTACGCCCGTGGCCACCTGGTCAAGTTTGGAAGCTTAAACTACACGGCCGATATCCGTGGAGATTTGATCTTCGATGAATTCGAGTCTCTGCCTTGTGCGCCATGCGGTCACGATGAGCATGACTTAGCTCTCCCATCGGACAGTGTTAAGGAGATCGCACCGGCAGCCTCTCCGACCCTCAATTTGGAGCTAGTCGCGCCTTCCGGGGATGGGTGGATGGACCCTGCCACGGAGGCCTTACCCTCAGCGGCGATCAAGCCGAACATCGACCTTGCCTTGCATGACAACCGTGTTGTTAAACTGCTGGATCCTTCTCCGGCCACGGACTCCGGACCGCCTGCGCCCATTCCTATCGAATCCGATTGGGCGCCGATCATGGAGTTTACCTCCATGGATATTTTTCAGCACTCGCCCTTTGGCGACATACTGAACTCATTAAGGTCTCTCTCCTTGTCAGGAGAATCCTGGCCGAACTATGTCCGGCAGGACTGGGATGCGGACGATGAAGAAATTTGAGGCCCACCCACCACCCACTTGGTAGCCACTGTCGATGACTCAACCAACATGCTTGACTTCGACTCTGAAAACATCGACGGTATGGACGATGATGCGGGAGGCGAAGAAGAACCACCGCCCACAGGACGCTAGACGTCCACCTCATCATATGACGTATACATGGTGGACACACCAAAAGAAGACGACGACGAGGAACGGAAGGACGCAACGAAGGCTTGTCCCCTTGAGAAGCAATCAAAGCAGCGGCGTAAGCACCGCCCCAAATCCCGCCTCGGCAGAAATAACGATCATACAGACCCAGCGTTGGAGCAGGGCCAACCACTGCCGGACCACGACAATACGGAGAATCAAACCGAACAAACCAATTCTGTCAAAGATAATAGTCCGGATGACATAACGCCGGACAGGCACCCGAAGCAGCAGAATGCCCGTCAAAGGCTGGTTGCCACCGCGAGGTGTCTGAAAAAGCAGAAGCAAAGGCTCAAGGCTACGCAAGACACACTCCAAATCAGATGGAGTAAAGTACTCAACACAACAACGAAGTATGGTGGTAATCGCCCCACCAAGAGCTACCCGAAGCGGAAGTTGCTACCCGAATTCGATGAGGAGGCCCTAGATCCCCCACAACCAAAAATCAAAATGGCCACCTGGCCAGATAGACGACCTCACGGCCAACATGGAGCGGCAAACAACTCCACTCACAACCCAATAATCGATCCACACGAGGGTTCGCACCAAAAGGACGGCGCAACCAGATCCATCTATGGACCACGCAAGCGTGCCCCAGCATATGATGTAACACAACAAACATTAGAACAACGCGGTACACCCAGATACAGGGGTTCCGCACACCCCGTATGTTTCACCGATGAGGTGCTGGACCATGAATTTCTAGAGGGATTCAAACCCGTAAACACAGAGGCATATGACGGAACAACATACCCTGGGGTCTGGATTGAGGACTATATCCTCCATATCCATATGGCTCGAGGAGATGATCTCCACGCCATCAAGTACTTACCCCTCAAGCTCAAAGGGCCAGCTCAGCACTGGCTTAAAAGCCTCACCGAAAACTCCATTGGAAGCTGGGAAGAGCTCGAAGACGCTTTTCGGGCAAATTTTCAAGGGACTTATGTCCGACCCCTGGATGTGGATGATCTGAGTCATATAACTCAACAGCTCGGAGAGTCAGCCCGAAAGCTTTGGAACAGGTTTCTTATTAAGAAGAACCAAATAGTTGACTGCCCGGACACCGAAGCCTTGGCGGCTTTTAAGCATAGCATCCGCGACGAATGGCTTGCCAGACACCTCGGCCAAGAAAAGCCAAGAACAATGGCAGCATTAACAAGCCTCATGACCCGCTTTTGCACGGGTGAGGACAGCTGGCTAGCCAGATGCAGCACCAGCGACCCAAGCACATCTGAAGTTAAAGATGAAAACGGGAAATCCCGATGCAGCAAAAATAATAAGCGTCGGAATAAAGAAGACAGCCCGAGGAGCACGGCGGTACATGCCGGATTCCAAAGGCCTCGGCTAGGTCAGCAAAACCCGCCCTTTAAAGGTGCTAGAGATGAACTGTCCAGCCTGAACAAAATTCTGGACCAAGTATGTCAGATCCATAGCACCCCTAGTAAACCCGCTAATCATACCCACAAAGAATGTTGGGTCTTCAAGCAGTCCGGCAAGCTCAGCGCCGTACACAAGGGGGAGGATACACCAAGCGAAGAAGAGGATGAGCCTCTCAAGCAAGACACTGGGGAACAAAAGAAGTTTCCATCAGAAGTCAAAACAGTCAACGTATTACACGTGATCAAGGGAAGCAAAGCGGCCCTCCCAGATAAATATGCCCAAGGGCCTATCACCGCGAAACCCTACCACTGGTCGTCTCAACCGGTCACTTTCGACCATCGTGATTACTCAGCAAGTATCCGGCGAGCAGGATGGGCTCCCCTGGTATTAGACCCAATAATTGACGGATACCAATTTGCACGAGTCCTGATGGACGGTGGCAGTAGTTTAAACCTGATATACCAGGATACAATCCGCGAAATGGGGATAGACCCAACGAAAAATTGCCATAGCAACACTACCTTTAAAGGAGTTACGCCAGGCCCAGGGGCTCACTGCACGGGCTCCCTGCTACTAAAGGTTATATTCGGCTTCCCCGATAACTCCCGTAGCGAACATTTAACCTTCCACATTGCTCCGTTCCAATGCGGTTATCAAGCACTACTTGGACGTGAAGCTTTTGCTCGCTTTAATGCAGTACCGCATTACGCTTCCCTCATGCTCAAGATGCCCGGTCCATGTGGCATCATTACAGTGAACGGAAGTATTAAGCGATCTTTGCACGCCGAAGAGAATGCGACTGCCCTGGCAACTGCACACTAAAAACGGCCTCACCAACTAAAGCATTTGATAGCTCGTCAAGACCACAGACGCGGTTAGACGAGTCTGGCGCTGCTATATGTAATTTGTACCGGATTGATGGCCACACCCCTATTACAAATACAAGGGGCTCAACGCGGGCAAACAAGTGGCAATTTCTACTCATTTCTAGTTATACATGGTTTCTTTAAAAAACCAACTTTTTGCACGACAACTTTTTCACCTAAGTTCCTCTCTTTTACAGATGACCATCGTGCTACACCCGTCCAGGATACGGCACAACGGAGACACAGGCGCAGACGTGCAACAGGGACCCGCTCCAAGGATTACTTTTAGATTAAGACCCTGCGTAAACCTTTTTTACTGTCTCTTGTTGATACACATCCATCGAATTCTCAGCACAATTGAGAAGGATGCTGACGTCTTGGCATGTGGCCACGTCAGAACAATGCACGTACCTGGACACAAGGGGCTTCTTACAAAGGGCACTATTTAGGCCCAGTTTATACCATAAAGACCTAATACCTTAGGAAGTGTTCGGCGTCGCGAGTTTGGCCTTATATGCATCAGCTCTGAATCATTGTCTTTGGTCAAATGTTGGGTTTGTCCGGCTCCTGTGTTTTGGTGCCTTACGTTCCGCTTTATCGGCTAAGGCAGCACCAAGAGAACTACTGCGATTGTGCCCTGGTTCATCCGGACGAGCACCTCAGTAGAGAAAGCCAAAAACTGACTGTCATGATATAGCGTGAGACTGGTCAACCACTTGATGACCTATCGGAATGTTAGAATTCCTCCGCCTTCACGAAGGGCCGTTTTTCGGCCAGGCATGTACGCACCCCGAGATCGGGAGATTGCGGAGCCACCAGGGGCTATCTAGTAGCCCACTGTCAAACTCCTCTGGCTAAGTGAAAGTGTTAAAGCATTATAGTCCGGTTGCCTCGTTCGCTGCGCTATCACCTCCTTAATAGGACCAAGACGTTGGGTTCAGTGTGAACACGCGTTTTTTGCGAGCACCTTCGCATTATATGCGTGGCGGCTAAAGCCGACGACTGCAATCTTTCAGGTTATACACACGTATACATGAACGCCCGCACAGGAGGCATCATATTACTTTCAGGCAAAAGTATAAACACAACCTTATAAAAATTCATAAAAACATTGTGTTTACAATGGGAATACATATCACTCAAACATAATATTCTTCGAGCACTAGGCCTCTATCAAACGAGCACCCTCGAGAACCTCCTCGAAATAGTGCTCGACAGCCACTCGGCCTATGGCCGAACCCTGCGCCGCAACAGTGGTAGTGTCCATCTCCGCCCACTATGCTTTAACACGGGCAAGGGCCATCCGCGAGCCTTCTATGCATGCCGACCTCTTCATCGCATTAATGCGTGGCACCGCACCAAGGAACTGCTGCACTAAGCTGAAATAGTTGTTCGACTTTGGCTTTTCCGGCCATAGCTGATCCACGACTGACCTCATGGCGAGTCCGGACAACCTATTTAGTTTGGCCCATTCGGCTAGCTGATCAGTCAATGGAAGCGGATGCTCTGGAACGTTGAATTGCGACCAGAACAGCTTGTCCACCTCACGATCTGTTTGAGCTTGGAAGTATTTGGCCGCATCGGCAGCACTCGCCGCCAAGTCCATATATGCATCTGCCGAACTCCACAGCCGATCCAGAGGGGCATACCATGGATCTCCGAATTTCCTCCGTAGCATGAAGGGCTTCCCAGCCGCAATATTCCCGGCTTCTCACAGCTCCTCCTTCGCTCTCATAGCAGAGTGGGTGTATTTGTCCGCCATCGTGGCCTTCTTAAGGTCAGTTGCCTTCGCTCGGTTTTCTTTTTCAAGGATACGGCAACGGTCGGCGGTGTCTTTTAATTCTACTGCCATATTGGCCATCCTCTCTTTGCTCTCGCAATGTGTGGCCTTCTAGGCTTTCAACTCTTCGGCCGCCTTCAAAGTAGCCGCATTACTAATCCTCGCTTGTTCCTTGGCTCGAGCAAGTTCTGCCCGCAAGGTTTCCACGGTGGCAGCTCCATCTGCAGTCATAACATATTAAAGATACTGGCATCATGCTGCTCTTACTACGTGGCATTCACCAGAAAATAACACTTACCCTGTGCCTCGTCAAGCCTCTTGTTAACAAGCTCGATGTCGGCGTCTGCCGCATCCAGTTGCCGTTTTAATTAAGCAAACTCACTAGTACGGCTAGCCACCGGAGCTTCCACCACTTGCACATAAAGGCAGTCTGGTTATCGCCTAGGACTATGATCCTATGTTCTCCGCCGTTCTCGTCGACAATCAGAGTGTCAGGGGATACTATCTACATAGGGCACACCTAACACGTGCGATACTATCACATATTATCTCATGTACCTCAAAGCCTGTCAGTAGGCTAGCTTCTAGGGTTTAGTCTGTAGGACAATAACCACAACAGACAATCATACCATAGGCTAGCTTCTAGGGTTTAGCCTCTCTGATCTCGCAGTAGATCTACTCTTGTACTACCCATATCATCAATATTAATCAAGCAGGACGTAGGGTTTTACCTCAATCAAGAGAGCCCGAACCTGGGTAAAACATTGTGTCCCCTGCCTCCTGTTACCATCCAGCCTAGATGCACAGTTCGGGACCCCTACCCGAGATCCGCCGGTTTTGACACCGACAGTTGTCCAAAAAGCACTAGGAGTGGTCGAATATATACATCACATATTAGGTTAGGGGCTACCTCATCCTTCCGATCGCAATAGGATGGTCAAGAAAAAAATAGGTGGGGAGTCCAAATAAGAAAATGAAGATGTTTTATAGATGTTTGGGGATGATCTGGACCCATCGGTGACGACTAAGTGGGTCGGGTTCGAGGAAGTTTTCGGACGCGCGTGAGGGGTCGATGCACTGTGCAAGGACGGGTTAGGTGGCCTGGCAGTTGGTAGTGGACTGTGTAGATGGTCTAGGGAGGAAAGAGGTGGAAAGCCTGGCAACAGTTTTCAGAGACCGAAAACATCCGACGTTTAACCGGCTATAATGCCGCTATAGTTATCCGTTGGGGCTTCAAACAAACTCCGAACGCGTTGAAACTTGGCAGGCGGCCTACCTACAACATAACAACACCGCATGCCAACTTTCAACCCATTCTGAGAACATTTTCCGACCACTTATAAAATACTATTTCGGACATGCCGCGGGCGCATGCAAGTGTGTCTGGGCTCAAAAGGACAATGGAAAGAACTAGGAGACCCGGACGAATGCAGGTTTTCAAAACATGCCGATGCAATGCGGATGATGAAATGGCAAGATGCAACACGCAAGCAAATGACAAGGCAACAACAGCGAATAACTGGAAGACACGCGGCGCGTCGGACTCAGGGTGTCACAACACTCCACCACTACAACAGGATCTCGTCGCGAGATCTAGGATTGCACCGGAGAGAAGCGGAAGAAGAAGAGAGGAGGTAAAACTAAGTTGCTTATTTGACAAATGAGTGAAACGAAAGAACCTTGCAAGGTTGAAACAAATTGAAAGAAAGAATACAACGAATATGAACAAAGTTGAAAACACTCTATTAGAAAAGAGGAACAAGGAACATTACTAGAACCTTGCGAGGTTGAAATACATAAGAAAAAGGGTTGCAATGGCCAGGAAGTAAATGCAAGCACTCCGGGTGAAACGAGATGTACAAGGAACTATAAAGATCGATCACGACAACACTTCGGTTGGAAATGAAGGAAATAATATGAACTTGGTAAAACGAAAGCACTTGGGTGAGACTCCGGTTAGAAGATGAATGATAGCCACAACACTCCAGTTAAAAACAAGATAGAGAGGGAATAAGAATGATATAATTTGGAAAGCACTCCGACTGTAAATGGAAGGACTTGAACATGTGTAACACCCCGGATGTAATTTGCCATATTTGTAACTCCTACTCTTGCCATTTTAGGCTTTAAGTTATGAGATTCCCTTCGTGGTTGGGTTTTGTCTTCGTTTTGCATTTT
This sequence comes from Triticum dicoccoides, assembly GCF_002162155.2. Taxonomy (NCBI): domain Eukaryota; kingdom Viridiplantae; phylum Streptophyta; class Magnoliopsida; order Poales; family Poaceae; genus Triticum; species Triticum dicoccoides. Next base: position 231,612,696 of record NC_041390.1, read on the forward strand.
GTTCATGTCATGCATATCATATCATGTCATCATATGCATCGCATTTGCAATTGCGTTCGTCTCATGCATCCGAGCATTTTCCCAGTTGTCCATTTTGCAATCCGACACTCCCACGTGCACCGGTGCACCCCTCTTGTCTCTTTTCGTGAGGGGGTGTTAAACGTTCTCGGAATGGACCGAGATTTGCCAAGTAGCCTTGGTACACCACCGGTAGACCGCCTGTCAAATTTCGTTCCATTTGGAGTTCGTTTGATGCTCCAACGGTTAACCGGGTAACCGCGAAGGCCTTTTGTGTGTTGCAGCCCGACCCCCCCCCAAATGGTCCAATAACCCATCCAAACCTCTTCATGCCCTCCGTCGTTGGATCACGATCGTGTGGGCAAAAACTACACTCCATTTGGACACTCCTACCTCCTCCTACCTATATATTGGTGCTCCCCTCCGAAATTCTCGCGCAGATAAACCCTAGCTCCACCCTCCTCCGCCACCGGACACGTCCGGCCCGAGCCGGACGAAATCGTCGCCGTACCCGAACGAATCACGTGACGCCACGTGGTGCCCCGCCACCTCCCACCGCCGCAGGCCCACCTGGGCCCGAGTGCCCCCGCCGCCACCACGCCTCCCCACGCCGCCCCTCTCCCTCGCCGGTGCACCGCCGCGTCCGCTCCCCGCCGCCCTAGCGCTGCCGCCGCCGCCTGCTCCGCCGACCGGCGTCGCCTTCGCGCTGCCGCCCTCCACCGGCCTCTTCTTCGTTCGGATCCGGCGACCACGACCACCGGTTACTCCCTCCTCCGCTCCAGCCGCTGTCCTCTCCCTTCCCGACGAGTTCTCCGGCGAGATCCAGTCGCGCCTCGGAATCTGTGCGAACTCTAGATCTAAGAGGTTGACCCCGTTTTCCCTCTATGTCTTTTTCCCTGTAACTTTTTCATGCTTTGTTCATTGCCTCATATCTCCGTGATAGTTGCTCAGTTTCATGCATATGATATATCAAAATGTTCATTGTGAGATTCTCTTCATTTCATTCCATTATGGCATGGTTGTTTGAGTTCATCTTGATGCCCTAACCATTGATGAAAGAGTGCTATAAAATGTTTACTGATGCTACTTATCAGTTTATGGCGATTTGTCATTTTTGTCACGTTTGATGTGTGCATCATATGGGCAGGAGCTCTACATGAGTTTTGAACTATGTCATGCCATCTTTACAGAGGTGCTTGTCTTATATTTTTGTGATCTATGTAGTTACTAGCACAAGCATGAAAATTAGCCTCCGCAATATTGTTGTTTTCAGTGACTTAGGATTTTGCAAAGTCCTTATCCTCCTGTTATTTTGATTCCATCTAAACTTGATGCTACAGTGAGATCCATGCGCGTGTTGAGTATCTTCAGTAAGGGTGTTTTGGGCATATGATTATGCTCTATCCATCCATGCCCCTATTTGAAATTATCAAGTGCCCTATCATGTCTTGTTCTTGCTCTACTTTTGCTATAAAATGTTCCTGGCAGATTGTTTACATGTTAATCAATTTTTCCATGGTTGTTGCTAGTGATCCTTGCATGATATGAACTTGATCTTGCCATGGTAGGGGGAGGAGCCGCGCCCCCCTTCTCCACGCTACTCCTTGCTCTTCTTCTTCTTCTTCCTAGCACCGTCGCACGCCCAAGCTTTGCCGAACACCGCGGCGATCCGCTCACGATGAGTTCTTCTTCTGCCGTCGCGCATCCCTCGGTGCATTCCAGCACCTGGGATGGCTCAGAAGTCCATGACGACCACATCGAGTTCCTCTGCAAGACTCGTCGGCTTCTCGGCGAAGATTACATGCGGGTACGCCTTGCGCCGAGGGGGGAGATCGCTCCGGCGCCGGAGGAGGGCGAGCGGGTTATCTTTTGCTCGCACTGCATGTGCGGATTGGGGCTGCCGGCGAGCAGCTTCTTCCGCTCCTTTCTGGAGTTCTACGGCCTCCAGCCGCACCACCTCACGCCCAACACGGTGGTGCTGCTGTCCGCCTTCGTGGCCTTGTGCGAAGGCTTCCTCTGAGTCCTCCCCACCCTCGAGCTCTAGGGGGAGTTCTTCTACTCCAAGCTCGGCACCCAGGCTGCAGGCGTGCCGGCTCAGTGCGGCACATTCATCGCCATGCGGAGGTCGGGGGCCGACAACCCCTTCCCCACTATCAAGCTGATAAAGTCGATGAAGATGTGGCAGTGATCGTACTTTTATGTGAAGAGTGTTTTCGCGGGGGGCGATTGGGTCAACCTGCCGGCTTTCGAAGCCGGCCCACCGGCTGGGAGACTGCCCAACTGGTCGTTTCGAGCCAAGTCGCTGATGCTTGCGGGAGCCAGCGCCGTTGCACGACTCCGAGTGCTGACGCAGTCGGAGGGCCTGACTGGTCCGGACCCGTTCGCCGCCTTCGTGGCGCGCCGAGTTCTCCCGCAACAAGGCCGCCCCCACATGATATGCCAAATGAGCGGGCGCCGTGACCCAAGTCGGATGTGCACCAATGACATGCCTCACGAGGAGGTGGCCTAGATGGTGAACTACCTCTCGGACAGCAAGCTCCTGGAGGACTGGCGGTTCGGCAAGGAGCCGTACCCCCGCGCCAACCCCCCACCCACAGTGAGTTGCCCTTTCTTTCTTTCTTTGAATTGTCTTCTTTCTTGCCGAGTTTGTTTGTGCGACCTGACCAGTCGGCTTTGGTCAGAATCCCCTCCTCCATCCACCAGCCGGCACACGGGGCGGGCTCGCGAGTTCCTTGCTGACCGAGCGGAGAGCGATGTCGACGACCCCGATCTGGGGGCGGCGGCTTTGGAAGACGACGCCGAGGGAGGAGGCGGCCCGCGGCTCAGGGCCAGTCCAGAGGACTGGCCTAATGATGAGGAGGAGGTCGCCCCCCGCCACCGGCCAGGAGCCAGCCATCCCGGCGCGGGCTCTTCTGCCGCGCCGGGTGCTCCAGGTGGCGGGAAGAAGCGTAGGGCCATGCCGACCTTGTTCGGCAGTCAGCCGAAGAAGCCCAAGAGTTCGGCTGCGGCGACCAAGCGGGACGAGGCGGCCGCGAAGGCCATCCGCTTCCGCAAGGAAGTAAAGAAGTCGCCACTGGTCTCCGCGTGAGTATTCCGTCTTAACGCTTTATTCTTTCTTTGTAGCTTTTGTCTGAGTCTTTTACTCGCTTCCCTCGCTTCAGGGCTCCCCTCACTCTTGAGAGGGTTGTCGCTGCCTCCATCATGGGGTCAGCGGAGACGTCCGCCACCACTTGGCGGATTGACCCCGCTGCCGACCTCCAGGAGGCGACACAGTGGAACACGCAGGAGAAGCGCAACGAGGAAGAGGCCTCCTGCCTGGAGAACATGGAGGCCGATAAGGCGGAGGCCTCCGCCAAGAAGAAACTGGCGGAGGCCGAAGCCGTCGCCGCGACGAAGTGGCAGGCTGAGGAGGCTATGCACCGCCAATCGGTGGTGTTTTTCACCGCGTTGAACTCTATGCCGCCGCCTCCGGAGTTCACGGGGCAGACTGGGGAAGCCGGCGGTGAGAACCCCGTCATGGAGAGGGAAGGCGGTGGATCCTCCACGCCGTACGTGATCGTTCCGCCGCCGCCTCCGCCGCTGTCTGGGAGCGCGCAAGGCAAACAGCCAGCGGACACTCCGGTGCCGTCGACTGAAGACGAGCCCATGGCGAGGCTACTCCTTCAAGTCGGCTCGCCAACGCGCCGCCGTCTTGAGAAGGCGACCTCGGCGCCACACCCCCTGGAGACCGGCACCGCCAGCTCGGCGATCCCGGATGCCGAAGCGACGAGCGCCGCGCCCATTGGGTGGGTGCGAGGAGGCGGCACTGGGCCGCTGAACCAGGCGCTTCTGGACGTCCAAACGAAGCTTCGAGCTGAGGGCGACGCCATCCAGAACTGCACCAAGGCGTACCTGGCATCGTGGGCAGCCGTCCAGGTATGTTTTCTCTTTGGTCCTTGCTTTCTTGTTCCTCTCTGTGGGGGCGCGCTAGCGCACCCACTGGGTGTAGTCCCCGAGTCTCGGGACAGCTGCTGAGCAGGCGGCCCAGAACTCCAATTGGTGAGTTCCAGGTACTAACTTTTGTCTGAAATACTTGTCGCAGGACTACCATAACCTCCGTGTCACTGCCTTCAAGCGCAATGTTGAAGTGCTGGGCAAGCGGACCGCCGACTTGTCGGAGAGCTGGATTGAGTCCTTTTTCTTCTTTGCGGGGGCGCGCTGGCGCACCCACGGGTTGTAGTCCCCGAGATTCGGGCCGACTGCTGAGCAGTTGAGCCGGATCTCCCCGACGACCTTCTTTATTGATGACTTAACGCCTTCAGAGGCCGACGCTGTTCTTCAACAGCAGCTCAGCGAAGCCAACTCCGCGTTGCGCACCAAGGGGGAGGAGTGCATCAAGCTCGCCATGGAGTGTGATCTGCTGGCCACACAATTGGCAGAGCAGAGGGAGCTGCTTACGAAGACGCAGAAGGAGGCGGAAGAGGCAGAAGTCGCCCTCCTGGCCGAGTTCGCGAGCGAGCGCTCCTCCTGGACTGACAAAGAGGCAATGCTGGCCTCCGGCTTCCATGAGATTGAATACATTGTTGATGGTGAGTTTCTTTACTTTCTTTCTTCGAGCTGCCGATTATAAGTCGTGTCGACTCCTGGTTTTGACTTGCTTCTTTGTTTCTTCCGTCTAGGCAGACTTCTTTCCCGGGCATTTGCAGGCTGCCATCCAAGCCATCGAGGTTGTCCGTGAAGGTTGGAGGGCGGAAGGCGTAGAGATCGCCGCCGACGCTCCCCGAACCCTTGATGAGCATATCTTGAGCATCAAGGCTCGCCTTCGGTCGACTCACCGGATGCTTTGTCGGCTTCAACGTGTTGGCGCCCAGGCGATTGCCGCCCTGTGGCCGGACATGCAGGCTTCGCACACCCCCAGTCAGACTGCCGACTGGCTGGAGGTCGCAGCTGGTCGTCTTGAGGCCTGGAAAGGTTCCTCGGCCCGAGCTGGAGCGTGCCGGGCCTTGGAGTTCGTCAAGGCGTGGTATCCGGGGCTGGACCTAGACCGGCTGGCCACACTCCGGTCAGAGGCCCAGCCGGAGCTGGCAGCCGTGGAAGATGCCCTCGTCAAGCATGCCGCAGCGATCGCCGAGTACACCGACACCAGCATCTTCATCCCCGAGCGGTCTGAAGACGGCGAGGAGGTACCGCCGGAGTGGTTTGGGATGAACCCAGACTACGGCGAGGACTCGGCGTAGGTGATCGGCTCCAGCGTCGAGGAGGAAGGCGAGGCGGAGGACGGAGGCGAGATGGAAGCACCAGAAGACGGAGCAGACGACCAGCCTCAGCTCGACCGCGCCTCCAGCAATGAGCCGCGTGCGACCGAGCCGACTGCCGCCGGAGGCGATCAAGCCAATACTGGCCAGCCGGCCGCCCCAACGCCTGACGCTGCCGCCTCCTCCGACCCTCCGAATCCGTATGCCGCTTCCTAAGCTGTCGCCTTATCTTTATTTTATCTGCTTTAATAGTCTTTGAAGAACTTGCTAATTCGCACAATTCCACCCGCGGGATGTATTTTGAACTTCTGCTCAAAGATTCAGCCAAGGGCCTATGTTATGTAAATATTTATACGAATTCTATCGTTTCTTGCTCATTGCTCTTTTTGGCTTTTTCCTTTACCGCTTTCCCTTAGTTTCCTGTCTTGCCAGTCGGACAGCCGCTCTGCGGAATGGCGTTGGATCAAATGCTTGGCTTCTTTGGGAAGGCAAGTACTTAGTTGTTTTAGAGTTTTTGAGCAAGTTGAATAGAAGGCGGCAAGCCAACTATTCAAGAGTCGGTTTGCGAAAAAAGGCTGGAAGCCGGCTTAAGCAATGTTTTATGCTTTGAGTCCTTAGCCATTTTTCATGCGAACGCCCATTCTACCTTACTCCTGCCCACCGTACAGTCGCTCTGCGAGCTGCGGCTTCTGACAGGAGATGGCTTAGGCACCACACACTACTTGTCCGGCTGCAGGAAGCATTTCATAGTGCAAGGCGGCAAGTCCCCGGGCCGACCTGTCGACCCCGGTGCCAAGCGGCATAACAAAGAGTAACATACTCGTAGGCATAATTTTTATCATATAGACAAAAGAGGGCAGTCCCCGAGCTCATCTAGGGGGCCCAAAGTCTTGGTACTTTGATACAGAAGGTAAAATGGTACATACTGCATCAGCTGTAAAATCTTCGGAGGAGATTTGCATTCCATGGCCGCTCCGTCTCTTTGCCGGAGTCATCCCTCTTGCGTGCTCGGGGCTTCTGAGCATCAATCAGGTAGTAGGAGTCGTTGCCCAGTACTTTGCTGATGATGAAAGGGCCTTACCAAGGCGCCGACAGCTTGTGCTGGCTGGCTGTTCGCTGGATCAGTCGGAGCATGAGGTCGCCCTCTTGGAAAGATCTCGGCTTGACCTTCCTGTTGTAGTATCAGCGTAGGCTCTGCTGGTAGATACTGGACCGGCTGTGTGCCAACAGCCGGCCCTCTTCTAGCAGATCGACACCGTCTAGACGTGCTTCTTCTGCTTCCTCCTTGGTGTACATGGTGACTCGCGGGGAGTCGAACTCTATGTCCGTTGGGATGAAGGCTTCAACACCGTAGACGAGGAAGAAAGGTGTGAAGCCAGTTGACTTGTTTGGAGTCGTGCGCAGACTCCAGAGGACGGCTGGCAACTCGTCAAGCCAGCAGCCAGCCGAGCGCTCCAGAGGCTCGATCAGTCGAGGCTTGATGCCGGACAGGATGATGCCGTTTGCCCGCTCCACCTGGCCGTTTGACTATGGATGGGCGACGGATGCTAGGTCCAGTCGGATGCCCAGTGTCGCACAGAAACGGGCCAAGGCGCCTTTGGCAAAATTCGTGCCATTGTCGTGATGATGTTGTGTGGTATGCCATACCGAATTGTGATATCAGAGATGAAAGTCACGGCAGTCGGACCATTCAGTTTCTTGATTGGCTTCGGTTCTATCCACTTGGTGAATTTGTCTACTACGACAAGTAAGTGAGTCCTTGTACAGGATGTTGATGCTGCTGCCTCCGTCTATCAGAACTTGTGAGAAACGATCGGCTCGTCTATCCGTGGCAAAGGTGGCATCCAAGACCAAGGTATAGGAGCCCGGACTCGGCATCACCTCTGGGTGATCATCCCTGCTCCAGCTAATAGGCTTCTCGGACCAGTGCATGAACTCTGGCGTCTCTGATGCTACTGCATTCACCTCTTGTCGCTGCAGCCGCCTGCTGCGTCGATCATCAGCCATACGGGTAAACACCACGTAGGCTCCATGCTCTTCGGGGTATTCGTCTTGTACTGCGCCGACTGGCCTGACAGCCGACTGCTGGGGCGGAGGCGGTATCGGCTGCCCAGCAGGCGGGGTAGGTAGGAGGCCATCTCCCTTGGTGATCCTGGTGAGCCAGTGGCACTTCCGGGTGGTGTGATTTGACGGCTTCGCGCCACTATGGAATTTGCAAGGACCATCCAGAGTCTGCTCGTAGGAGAAGGCCGGCAACCAGTTGGGCTTGCCACCTTTCTGTCCCTTGGGTGGAGGCTGTCCATCCGGCTGCTGGGCTTCAACTGTCGCGACCTGCTGGCTGCGGGAAGCCGGCTGCGGGGCCTTGCGCTTGTGGTCGCTCTACTGTTGCCGCCGACTGGCGTCTCCCGCCGGAGTTCTTGGAGCCTGAGGGGCCACTTTGCCAGTTGCGCTAACTTGAATCTCCGCCTTCATGGAGGAGTCGGCCGTGGCGTACTTGTCCGCTATGATCAGCAGCTCGTCGAGGGTTCCTGGCTCGTCGCAGAGGAGCTTGTGCTTGAGAAGGGTGCCTTCTCTGCACCCGGCGGTGAAGTACTCGATAGCCTCCACCTCATGCACGCCCTCGCAGGAGTTCCGAAGCTCGGCCCAACGCGTGAGGTAGTCGCGAGTCGACTCGTCGGGACCTTGCATGCACAAGGAAAGCTGACGAGGCTTGGGAGGACGCTTGTATGTGCTGGTGAAGTTGCGGACGAATGCCTCGGTGAAGTCAACCCAGCTATTGATGCTGCAGGGCTTCAAGATGTTCAGCCATGTCCGGGTCGTGCCTTGGAGCATGAGCAGAATGTACTTTATGGCGACACGCTTGTTGCCATTTGCTATGCTGACAGTCGTGGACTAGTCAACCAGCCAGTCTTCCGGCTTCACGGAGTCGGTGTACTTGGGCATGTCTCTTGGGAGGGTGAACCCTTTGGGAAAGGGCTTATCTTGAATGTGGGGCCCGAAACAAGGCGGACCCAACTCATCATCTTCTTCCAGCGCCAGGGATCAGTGAAGTCGGTCGATCTGGTGGCGGGCGTCGTTTTCTCCGACTCCCTCTTGGCGGCCAAGGCGGTCACCGAGAGTCATATGGTCAACAGGCGGCGGGGATACTCGCCTTTCCTTGTGAGGAGGAGGAGGCAGACAGTCATCCCGTCGTTCCACTGCTCTCGGGCGGCCATCTCGGTCGCGCTCTATGGTAATGTGAGTCTGACTGTGGCTGACAGTCGGATCCTTGTCTCTTCTTCCTCGGGCGCCGCCAGTCGGCGTCCGAGACGTCGCGCCTTGATCTCGGTGAAGGTCGTCGTTTTGCCACTGCGGCGCCTCCGTGCGGCGGCCGGCCTCGTTTTGCACGGCAGCCGCGTCGAGGAGCCGCTGGACTCACTCCATCATCAGGCGGCGTTCTTCGCCCTCGAAATTGTCCAGCTTGTCCGCCGCTGCCTGGGCGACTCGAATGTTCTCCGCAGGCGTAGCGTACACAGGGTGGCTTGCCCCGAACAGGTTGGCGATGGCTACACCGCGCTGCTGAACCGCGCCAAGGCGGCTGGGCCCCGCTGGGGCCGGCGAGCCGCCAACAGCACGATCCATCTCTCGCTGGTAGACTTCTGACAAGCGTCTCATGCTAGCCAGCTTCTTCGCGCCTTCGACGAGCTGAAGGCGGCATGCCTCCAATGTCTCCGCGTCAGCATCTTCCGGAATGGGCACAGTCAGGTCTTGTAGCGCCGCGCCAAGTGGGTCATGCGCTCCTCCATCGGGAGGCTCGTCATGACTGATGACGAGCACCTCGGTGATGGTGCTTCCGCCGCTCTCCGCATGAGGGAGAGGCTCGTCGTAGACCACCACATTAGTGGGGAACGCGTCGAGCGACACGGTGTCGGAGTCGACCAGCATTGGGTCGGTGGAACCTACAGACTCCAAGTCCACGGCAGGCTCGCCGGAGACGTGGAGTTGATCGAGGAGGCCCGCGAGGAGGCTCTCGGAGCCGCCCGTGCCTGCGTTGGATGCAGGTTTGTCGGAGAGGCAAACCTCGTCGACAAGTTTGGCGAGGCAGCTGGCTGCGTAGGCGATCTCAACGCCACGCAGCGCGTCAGCGCTGACTCCGTCTGGCGTGCCTGGCTGGTTGCGCTCACCAGGGAGGAAAAGGGTTCCCGTCCAGAGCAGGTCTCCGGACGGCGGTGCACTAGGCCTCACGGTGGGCGCCAAATGTCGGGGGTTGGGTGCGACATATGCCAAAGGATGGCTTATCATGGTGGGGGCGAGTAGAACGTCGCCGGTGCCTGGAAACGGGATGAGGCGAAGACATGCACGCCGGCGAATCTTACCCAGCTTCAGGGCTCTCCGGGGAGATAATACCCCTACTGCTGCTCTGCGGGGTCTCCGCGTGATCACTATGGCAAAGTGTTTACACGATCGCTCCTTGAGCTGTTAACTAAAGGTACGAGAAGGCAAGGCTAGATCTCTCCTTCCTATATGATCTAGTCTAGTGCTAATGGATTCCAACCCTCTGCATGGGTGCCCTGGAGGGTTTATATAGGCCTACCCCCCAGGGGTACAATGGTAATCCGGCCGGACGCGGGCCCAGCCGGCAATCTCCCTGGTCGCCGTCTTATCCGCCAACTCCTGGGGCCCGCCAACTGGCTCGGTACGGAGCCGACAGGCTGCGTCCGCCGCGGACGGGTCTTGCCGGCTGTTGATTACTGTAGTCGTGCTTCTAATGACGCGGGCTTGGTCATGGAGTCATGGCAATAGCCCCGCCGCCTGGCGGGCGATCACTATTGCCACTCTCCGTCACATCTGATTAATGGCGCATGGGCCCCGCGGGAGGAGCTGGCTGACTCTCGGGGGCCGACTCCCAACGGGTCCGACTGGTGGCGCACTTGCCGTCTTCTGGGATCCCGCTGGCCGGTGGGACCCGCCGCCCAAAGGTCGTACAGACAAGCCATCGTGGGTGTAGTATTCGGTCCACCGGTGCTGATGTCAGGGCCAGCATGGCAACAGTGCCATGCCCCACGGAGATCTCCGCGGGTACGGCGTACTGTGGCCATGCCTGCCCTTGGAAAGTGGTGGGAGCAGTCTTCACTGTAGCCACTCCCCTGTCCTATCCCTCTTGATGAGGAAATGGGGTTTTGCTGGAGTCGCGGGCCGACTCCCCAAGGCCGGCTTCTCGGGAAGTCGTCAGTCAGGAGTCGGCTTATCCTGAAGTCGTTCCTGGGACTCGGCCGCGAGTGGCCAGCCGGTTGCCTCGCCGCTGACTTCTCAGAAGGTGGCTCTTTGTCCTGGGGTCTTGAGGGGCGCAGCCTGCCCCGATGTCTTGAAAGGTTCTGGGACTCGGGTTACCCTACCCATGGCCCATTACTCCGACAAGGCTTTCTTGCCAACCTCCAAGTCTCTCCTACTTTGGAAGATCAAATTTGTGAGGCACAACTTCTTGATTCCATGGTGAAGAAGGTGAAACATGGGATTGCCAAGAGCCAACCCAAATACAAGTGTTATCGCATTGATGACAAGGACACTCTTTTCTTCGAGGATCGAATTGTGGTTCCTAAAGGTGATCTAAGGAAAGTCATTATGAACGAGGCGCAAAATTCCCTTCTATCCATTCATCCTAGAAGTATGAAGATGTACCATGACCTCAAGTAGTCATATTGGTGGACGCGAATGAAGCGAGAAATTGATCAATTTGTGAATGAATGTGATGTCTGCAGAAGAGTGAAAGCAGAACACCAACAGCCAGCTGGCCTCCTCCAACCTCTTGCTATTCTAGAATGGAAGTTTGATCATATCGAGATGGACTTCGTGACAGGATTTCCCAAGTCCAAGCATGGAAATGATGCTAGTTTCATTGTCATCGACAAGCTTACTAAAGTGGCTCATTTCCTTCCTATAAAAGAATCTATCATAGCAGCTCAGCTGGCAGAGCTATACACCTCCAGGATTGTCTCTTTTCACGGCATTCCACAATTGATATCTTAATATCATGGAAGCATTTTCACCTCCAAGTTCTGGGACTGCTTCCAGAAGGCCATGGCCATGAACATTCACTTTAGCACAAGCTTCCATCCTCAAACTAGTGGCCGAGTCGAGCTAGTCAATCAAATCCTTGAAGATATGCTCAGATCATATGTCATTTCCTTCGGTATGAAGTGGGAAGATTGTCTTCCATATGCCGAGTTCTCCTACAACAACAACTTCCAAGCGAGTTCGGTGAACGCCAATTTCTTGGCAATGACTAAATCACAGAAGCTGAAGAAATGTGTAAAGTCATCCGTGAAAATCTTAAAGCCGCGCAATCGCGCCAGAAGAGTTACTATGATAGCAAGCACCGTGACTTGGCTTTCGAGATCGGAGACCATGTCTACCTCCGGATCTCTCCAATGAAAGTTACTCGTCGCTTCAGTTTCAAAGGGAAGCTTGCCCCTAGATATGTGGGTCCTTTCAAGATCATTGGCAAAAGAGGCGACCTCGCCTATCAACTTGAGCTTCCATCCAACTTCGCAAATGTGCACGATGTGTTTCACGTGTCACAGCTTCGCAAGTGCTTCAAGACTCCTGGGCACACCAGAGATTTATATCCAAGAAGACAGGTCTTTTCATGAGCATCCCGTTGCTATTCTTGAAGAAACTGAGCGCAAGACTCTCTACAAGTCTATCAAATTCCTGAAAGTGAAGTGGTCACACCATTCCTACCGAGAAGCCACTTGGGAATGCGAGGATCACCTCCGTTCCGAATATCCGGAGTTATTTCAGTCCTAGATCTCGAGACGAGATCCTCTCGGGACTAGATCTAGGGAATAAGAATGATATAATTTGGAAAGCACTCCGACTGTAAATGGAAGGACTTGAACATGTGTAACACCCCGGATGTAACTTGCCATATTTGTAACTCCGACTCTTGCCATTTTCGGCTTTAAGTTATGAGATTCCCTTCGTGGTTGCATTTTGTCCTTGTTTTGCATTTTGTTCATGTCATGCATATCATATCATGTCATCATGTGCATCACATTTGCATTCGTGTTCGTCTCATGCATCTGAGCATTTTCCCCGTTGTCCGTTTTGCAATCCCACATTCCCACGTGCACCGGCGCACCCCTCTTCTCTCTTTTTGTGAGTAGGTGTTAAACGTTCTCAGAATGGACCGAGATTTGCCAAGTGGCCTTGGTACACCACTGGTAGACCGCTTATCAAATTTCGTTCCATTTGGAGTTCGTTTGATACTCCAACGGTTAACTGGGTAACCGCGAAGGCCTTTTGTGTGTTGCAGCCTAACAACCCACCAAAATGGCCCAATAAACCATCGAAACCTCTTCCATGCCCTCCGTCGTTGGATCACGTTCGTGTGGGCGAAAACTACACTCCATTCAGACACTCCTACCTCCACCTACCTATATATAGGTGCTCCCCTCCGAAATTCTCGCGCAGATAAACCCTAGCTCCACCCTCCACCGCTGCCGGACACGTCCGGCCTAAGCCGGACGAAATCGCCGCCGCACCCGGACGAATTGCGTGACACCATGTCGCGCCCCGTCGCCTCCCACTACCGCCATCCTGCCTGGCCCAGGGCAGGCCCACGTCGCCCGCCCCGGGCCCGAGCGCCCCCGCCGCCGCCCCGCCTCC
>NC_041390.1:231626043-231627528 GCF_002162155.2 Triticum dicoccoides
GTGCGCCGCCCCTCTCCCGCACCAACGCACAGTCGCATCCGCTCCCCATAGTCCTAGCGCTGCCGCCGCCGCCCTCTCCGCCGACCGGCGTCGCCTCCGCGCCGCCGCCCAACGCCGCTTCGCCGCCCTCCACCGGCCTCTTCTCCGGCCGGATCCGGCAACCATGACTGCCGACGACTCCCTCCTCCGCTCCGGCCGCCGTTCTCTCCCTCCCCGGCGAGATCCAGTCGCGCCTCGGAATCTATGCGAACCCTAGATCTGAGAGGTTGACCCCGTTTTCCCTCTAAGTCTTTTTACCTATAATGTTTTCATGCTCTGTTAATTGCCTCATATCTCCTTGACCGTAGCTCCGTTTCATGCATACGATATATCAAAATGTTCATTGTGAGATGCTCTTCATTTCATTCCATTGTGGCATGCTTGTTTGAGTTCATCTTGATTCCCTAATCATTGATGCAAGAGTGCTATAAAATGTTTACTACTGCTACTTATCAGTTTATGGTGATTTGTCATTTTCGTCACATTTGATGTGTGCATTATATGGGCAGGAGCTCTACATGTGTTTTGAACTATGTCATGCCATCTTTATAGAGGTGCTTGTCTTGTATTTTTGTGATCTATGTGGTGACTAGCAAAAGCATGCAAAGTAGCCTCCGCAATATTGTTGTCCTTATCCTGCTGTTATTTTGATGCCATGTAAACTTGATGCTACAGTAAGATCCATGCTTGTGTTGAGTATCTTCAGTAAGGGTGTTTTGGACGTATAGTTATGCTCTATCCATCCCTGCCCCTATTTGATATTATGGAGTGCACTAGCATGTCTTGTTCTTGCTCTACTTTTGCTATAAAATGTTTCTCGCAGATTGTTTACATGTTAATCAATTTTCCATGGTTGTTGCTAGTGATCCTTGCATGCTATGAACTTGATCTTGCCATGGTTAGCTTCATGAACATGTCATCTTGCTGTGGGTATGCTCATTTTGTCATCCAAGGCTTTGTGATGAGTGGTTTGAGCTCGCAAAGATGCCTTCATAATTCTATTTATGCCATGCTCTGTTTGTCTGCCAAGTCTGAAACTGTTAATAAAACTTGCTATGTTTACATGGGTTCCATCATATCTTCTGTGCCTTTTTGGCTCATGATCAGTAAGGTACTTTTGATCTACACTACTACAAAAACAGCTATAGCCAATATGGACACTAATGGCGCACTGTACATGTGGTGCGCCCTTACTAAATACTAACAGCGCACCATGTGTTGGTGCGCCATTACTAGTTCTAGTAATGGCGCACCACTCCCACGATGCGCCATTAGTAATTATGTTTCAAAAAAATTCAATTTTTTATTTTTATTTTCAAAACTACTAATGGCGCACCATGGGATGGTGGCCATTACTAGTCGGTGCGCCATTACTAGTTGAATAATGGTGCACCATCCCACAGTGCGCCATTAGTACTTTGGCCCAAACATTCCCCCGAATGCAAC
>NC_041390.1:231627634-231628337 GCF_002162155.2 Triticum dicoccoides
AAAATGATAGAACTGTCAAAAAAAATAAAAGAAAATAAGATTCCCATGTGATATGTGGTCTAGTTGTTAGCAAAACTTACAAACATGAATTTTCAACTTTTTTGCAAAATCTCTCGAGAATTTGTAAAAATGGGCATAACTTTTGCATACGAACTCGGATGAAAAAGTTTTTTATATGAAAAATCATCTACTCGAAAAGTTACATCCGTTAAACATTTTCAAAATCCTCAAAAACCTAACAGAAAAAAGATACGGGGCTTTTAAGATCTGGAGAGGCAAAAAAATTCAAAAAAAATCAAACTTACTAATGGCGCACCTTCGGATGGTGCGCCATTACTATCTTCCCGCCTTCAAAATTCAAAATAAATCAAAAAAATAAAAAAAAGTTACTAATGGCGCACCTGCCCATGGTGCGCCATTAGTATCTTCCCACCTTCAAAATTCAAAATAAATAAAAAAATAAAAAAATAGTAATGGCGCACCTGCCCACGGTGCGCCATTACTATGCCGTATATATGGCTGGGTGTGTCCTCTCCTCCTTACCTCTTCATTCTTCTCCTCCACTCCACCTCTCCTCCACTCCATCTCCTCCTCTCCTCCACTCCATCTTCCCTTCTCTCCTCCACCGTACTACCGTCCTCCTCTCCGGTGACCTCCTCCTCTTCCTCTCCGGCGACCTCCTCCTCCCTCCTCTCCTCCCCTC
>NC_041390.1:231628894-231671584 GCF_002162155.2 Triticum dicoccoides
GCACGGTGGGGGTTAGACAGCGCGCCACTACTATTTTCCCGCCTTCAAAATTCAAAAATACTAATGGCGCACTGTGGTCTATACTAATGGCGCACCAGTGGCCTATACTAAAAGCGCACCAGTGGCCTATACTAATGGCGCACCAGTGGTGCGCCATTAGTATACCAGATACTAATGGCGCACCACTGGTGCGCCATTAGTAAAAAATACTAGTGGCGTGGTACTAGTGGCGCACCAGTAGTGCGCCATTAGTAGGCAAAACTGGTGCGCCACTAGTAGGCCTTTTCCTAGTAGTGCTATGCATTTAGTGGAATCATGTCGTGCCTTTGTTTGCTATGATATGTTCCTGTAGGATGTTGTTTGCTAGCTCAAAACATTGCTTCCTGATGTTGTTTATGCCATGTTAGTATTTTCACTAAGTCTGCGAAGCTGATATCTTTTGCACTTTTGCCATGCTTGTTTTAACCTGCTCTTATGTGATTTAGCCGTAGCTTAGTGTTCATGTTTTTTCAAGCATCTTGTGTACATCACTGCCATATGCCATGTTGATATGTTGGAGTGCATTAGCTTAGTTTCTTTTTGCATGCTAAGTGGCATCGTGCTGTTAATCGCAAAATTGTGCCATCCTTGTGTTTGCTTGCCATTTGCAAAACGTGCATCCTTTTCCGGTGATCTTTATATCGATTTCAACTGAAATCATCTCATCTTTCCAGCGGCACACTTGGTTTGCCATGTTGATGCCTTGATCATTCTTTTCCTTCCGGAGCACGCACACGCATTGCATATCACATCTCGCATATTATGCCATGTTTTGCATCATGTTGCATGTGCATTGCACTGTGATTGATTATTGGTCATTTGCTTGTGTTCTTGCTTTGGGTAGAGCCGGGAGACGAGTACATGACCGAGGAACATGTTGAGAAAGCTTACGAGGATCAAGCTTTCAACAACTCTGAGAACTTAGCAGGCAAGATGACCATACCATCGAAATCACTTCTATCTTTGCTTGCTAGTTGTTCGCTCTATTGCTATGTCGCGCTACCCACAACTTGCTATATCATACCTCCCATGTTGCCATGTCAAGCCTCTAACCCATCTTTCCTAGCAAACCGTTGTTTGTCTATGTTACCGCTTTTGCTTAGCCCCTCTTATCGCGTTGCTAGTTACAGGTGAAGTTGAAGCTTGTTCCATGTTGGAACATGGATATTGTTAGGATATCATTATTATATATTATTTACTTTAATGCATCTATATACTTGGTAAAGGGTGGAAGGCTCGGCCTTATGCCTGGTGTTTTCTTCCACTCTTTCCACCCTAGATTCCGTCATACCAGTGTTATATTCCCTGATTTTTGGGTGTTATGGGAACCCCTTGACAGTTTGCCTTGAATAAATCTCCTCCAGCAAGGCCCAACCTTGGTTTTACCATTTGCCTACATACCACCATATAACTTTCCCTTGGGTTCTGCAGACTCAAGGGTCATCTTTATTTTAAACCCCCTGGGCCAGTGCTACTCTGAGTGTTGGTCCGAAACGGGCAACCTGCGGGGCCACCTCGGGGCAACTCGAGGGTTGGTTTTACTCGTAGATTGACCTATCCGGTGTGTTCTGAGAACGAGATATGTGCGACTCCTATCGGGATTTGTCGGCACATCAGGTGGCTTTGCTGGTCTTGTTTTACCATTTTCGAAATATCTTGTAACCGGGATTCCGAGACTGATCGGGTCTTCTCAGGAGAAGGAATATCCTTCATTGATCGAGAGAGCTTGTGATGGGCCAAGTTGGGACACCCCTACTCTCCGATATATATTATCCTAAGACTCGAAACATTTTGTTCTAGACTCAACAATGTCAACGATTCGATCAAGCAGGGGCTCCTAAGTCGGGGATGGCTTTGATTACCAACTTGTAACACCCACTAAGGGAGTCCTAGATTAGGGGGTCTCCGGACAGCCGGACTATATCCTTTGCCCGGACTATTGGACTATGAAGATACAAGATTGAAGACTTCATCTCGTGTCCGGATGGGACTCTACTTGGCGTGGAAGGAAAGCTACGCAATACGGATTTGGATATCTCCTCCTTTGTAACCGACCTCGTGTAACCCTAGCCCCCTCCGGTGTCTATATAAACCGAAGGGTTTTAGTCCGTAGGACAACAGACAATCATACCATAGGCTAGCTTCTAGGGTTTATCCTCTCTGATCTCGTGGTAGATCAACTCTTGTAATACCCATATCATCAATATTAATCAAGCAGGACGTAGGGTTTTACCTCCATCGAGAGGGCCCAAACCTGGGTAAAACATCGTGTCGCCTGCGTCATGTCACCATCCGCCTAGACGCACAGTTCGGGACCCCCTACCCAAGATCCGCCGGTTTTGACACCGACATTGGTGCTTTCATTGAGAGTTCCACTATGCCGTCGCCAGAAGGAAGGATGTCTCGTCTCGTCTTTAAAGACGGTGCTACTGTTGGGGGAGCTTTGGCTGTCGGCCAAACTCTCCTGCTAAGCGGTTTCATCATGACCGCCTGTTCGGCCGCCGCACCGACGATGACTTCTCGGGTCATCAAAAACAGCCTCCACATCAATCGGCACTCACCGAACGGATGGATCCAATGGAGCTCTCCTCTCTAAACGAGCTCCTGGATCGCATCGCCGCCCTGGGAGTCGCTACGGACTATGATTGGATTGGGCTTAAACCCGATCAAAGGGAGATGAACTCTCCACCGGTCACCCATCATATTGCAGTGGTGGAGGAACAACGCGGCGACCTCTCCTCCATATTGAGGACCAACTATGTCCGGATTCCTGAACTTAGGAGGCAAGATGACCATACCGTCGAAATCACTTCTATTTTTGCTTGCTAGTTGTTCGCTCTATTGCTATGTCGCGCTACCTACAACTTGCTATATCATGCCTCCCATGTTGCCATGTCAAGCCTCTAACCCATCTTTCCTAGCAAACCGTTGTTTGTCTATGTTAGCGCTTTTGCTTAGCCCCTCTTATCGCGTTGCTAGTTGTAGGTGAAGTTGAAGCTTGTTCCATGTTGGAACATGGATATTGTTAGGATGTCATTATTATATCTTATTTACTTTAATGCATCTATATACTTGGTAAAGGGTGGAAGGCTCGGCCTTATGCCTGGTGTTTTCTTCCACTCTTTCCTCCCTAGATTCCGTCATACCAGTGTTATATTCCCTGATTTTTGGTGTTATGGGAACCCCTTGACAGTTTGCCTTGAATAAATCTCCTCCAGCAAGGCCCAACCTTGGTTTTACCATTTGCCTACATACCACCATATAACTTTCCCTTGGGTTCTGCAGACTCAAGGGTCATCTTTATTTTAAACCCCCTGGGCCAGTGCTACTCTGAGTGTTGGTCCGAAACGGGCAACCTGCGGGGCCACCTCGGGGCAACTCGAGGGTTGGTTTTACTCGTAGATTGACCTATCCGGTGTGTTCTGAGAACGAGATATGTGCGACTCCTATCGGGATTTGTCGGCACATCAGGTGGCTTTGCTGGTCTTGTTTTACCATTTTCGAAATATCTTGTAACCGGGATTCCGAGACTGATCGGGTCTTCTCAGGAGAAGGAATATCCTTCATTGATCGAGAGAGCTTGTGATGGGACAAGTTGGGACACCCCTACTCTCCGATATATATTATCCTAAGACTCGAAACATTTTGTTCTAGACTCAACAACGTCAACGATTCGATCAAGCAGGGGCTCCTAAGTCGGGGATGGCTCTGATTACCAACTTGTAACACCCACTGAGGGAGTCCTAGATTAGGGGGCCTCCGGACAGCCGGACTATATCCTTTGCCCAGACTGTTGGACTATGAAGATATAAGATTGAACACTTCGTCTCGTGTCCGGATGAGACTCTACTTGGTGTGGAAGGCAAGCTACGCAATACGGATTTGGATATCTCCTCCTTTGTAACCGACCTTGTGTAACCCTAGCCCCCTCCGGTGTCTATATAAACTGCAGGGTTTTAGTCCATAGGACAACAGACAATCATACCATAGGCTAGCTTCTAGGGTTTAGCCTCTCTGATCCCGTGGTAGATCAACTCTTGTAATACCCATATCATCAATATTAATCAAGCAGGACGTAGGGTTTTACCTCCATCGAGAGGGCCCAAACTTGGGTAAAACATCGTGTCCCCTGCCTCCTGTTACCATCCGCCTAGACGCACAGTTCGGGACCCCCTACCCAAGATCCGCCGGTTTTGACACCGCCATTGGTGCTTTCATTGAAAGTTCCACTGTGCCGTCACCAGAAGGAAGGATGTCTCGTCTCGTCTTTAAAGACGGTGCTACTATTGGGGGAGCTTTGGCTGTCGGCCAAACTCTCCGGCTAGGCGGTTTCATCATGACCGCCTGTTCGGCCGCCGCACCGACGATGACTTCTCGGGTCATCAAAAACAGCCTCCACATCAAATCGGCACTCACCGATCGGATGGATTCAATGGAGCTCGCCTCTCTAAACGAGCTCTTGGATCGCATCGCCGCCCTGGGAGTCGCTACAAACTATGATTGGATTGCGCTTAAACCCTTTCAAAGGGAGATTAACTCTCCGCCGGTCACCCATCATATTGCAGTGATGGAGGAACAACACGGCGACCTCTCCTCCATATTGAGGACCAACTATGTCCGGATTCCCGAACTTAGCAGGCAAGATGACCATACCATCGAAATCACTTCTATCTTTGCTTGCTAGTTGTTCGCTCTATTGCTATGTCACGCTACCTACAACTTGCTATATCATGCCTCCCATGTTGCCATGTCAAGCCTCTAACCCATCTTTCCTAGCAAACCGTTGTTTGTCTATGTTACCACTTTTGCTTAGCCCCTCTTATCGCGTTGCTAGTTGCAGGTGAAGTTGAAGCTTGTTCCATGTTGGAACATGGATATTGTTAGGATATCATTATTATATCTTATTTACTTTAATGCATCTATATACTTGGTAAAGGGTGGAAGGCTCGGCCTTATGCCTGGTGTTTTCTTCCACTCTTTCCGCCCTAGATTCCGTCATACCAGTGTTATGTTCCCTGATTTTTGGGTGTTATGGGAACCCCTTGACAGTTCGCCTTGAATAAATCTCCTGCAGCAAGGCCCAACCTTGGTTTTACCATTTGCCTACATACCACCATATACCTTTCCCTTGGGTTCTGCAGACTCAAGGGTCATCTTTATTTTAAACCCCCCCGGGCCAGTGCTCCTCTGAGTGTTGGTCCGAAACAGGCAACTTGCAGGGCCACCTCGGGGAAACTTGAGGGTTGGTTTTACTCGTAGCATGACCTATCCGGTGTGTTCTGAGAACGAGATATGTGCGACTCCTATCGGGATTTGTCGGCACATCAGGTGGCTTTGCTGGTCTTGTTTTACCATTGTGGAAATATCTTGTAACCGGGATTCCAAGACTGATCGGGTCTTCTCGGGAGAAGGAATATCCTTCATTGATTGAGAGAGCTTGTGATGGGCCAAGTTGGGACACCCCTACTCTTCGATATATATATATATATATAATCCTAAGACTCGAAACATTTTGTTCTAGACTCAACAACATCAACGATTCGGTCAAGGAGGGGCTCCTAAGTCAGGGATGGCTCTGATTACCAACTTGTAACACCCACTGAGGGAGTCCTGGATTAGGGGATCTCCGGACAGCCGGACTATATCCTTTGCCCGGACTGTTGGGCTATGAAGATACAAGATTGAAGACTTCGTCTCGTGTCCGGATGGGACTCTACTTGGCGTGGAAGGCAAGCTACACAATACGGATTTAGATATCTCCACCTTTGTAACCGACCTCGGGTAATCCTAGCCCCCTCCGGTGTCTATATAAACCGGAGGGTTTTAGTCCGTAGGACAACAGACAATCATACCATAGGCTAGCTTCTAGGGTTTAGCCTCTCTGATCTCGTGGTAGATCAACTCTTGTAATACCCATATCATCAATATTAATCAAGCAGGACGTAGGGTTTTACCTCCATCGAGAGGGCCCAAACCTGGGTAAAACATCGTGTCCCCTGGCTCCTGTTACCATCCGCCTAGATGCACAGTTCGGGACCCCCTACCCAAGATCCGCCGGTTTTTACACCGACATTGGTGCTTTCATTGAGAGTTCCACTGTGACGTCGCCAGAAGGAAGGATGTCTCGTCTCGTCTTTAAAGACGGTGCTACTGTTGGGGGAGCTTTGGCTGTTGGCCAAACTCTCCGGCTAGGCGGTTTCATCATGACTGACTGTTCGGCCGCCGCACCGACGATGACTTCTCGGGTCATCAAAAACAGCCTCCACGTCAAATCGGCACTCACCGAACGGACGGATCCAATGGAGCTCGCCTCTCTAAACGAGCTCTTGGATCGCATCGCCACCCTGGGAGTCGCTACGGACTATGATTGGATTGGGCTTAAACCCGATCAAAGGCAGATTAACTCTCCGCCGGTCACCCATCATATTGCAGTGGTGGAGGAACAACGCGGCGACCTCTCCTCCATATTGAGGACCAACTATGTCTGGATTCCTGAACTTAGCAGGCAAGATGACCATACCATCGAAATCACTTCTATCTTTGCTATGTCGCGCTACCTACAACTTGCTATATCATGCCTCCCATGTTGCCATGTCAAGCCTCTAACCTATCTTTCCTAGCAAACCGTTGTTTGTCTTTGTTACCGCTTTTGCTTAGCCCCTCTTATCGCGTTGCTAGTTGCAGGTGAAGTTGAAGCTTGTTCCATGTTGGAACATGGATATTGTTAGGATATCATTATTATATCTTATTTACTTTAATGCATCTATATACTTGGTAAAGGGTGGAAGGCTCGGCTTTATGCCTGGTATTTTCTTCCACTCTTTCCGCCCTAGATTCCGTCATACCAGTGTTATGTTCCCTGATTTTTGGGTGTTATGGGAACCCCTTGACAGTTCGCCTTGAATAAATCTCCTCCAGCAAGGCCCAACCTTGGTTTTACCATTTGCCTACATACCACCATATACCTTTCCCTTGGGTTCTGCAGACTCAAGGGTCATCTTTATTTTAAACCCCCCCGGGCTAGTGCTCCTCTGAGTGTTGGTCCGAAACGGGCAACCTATGGGGCCACCCCGGGGCAACTCAAGGGTTGGTTTTACTCGTAGCTTGTCCTATCCGGTGTGTTCTGATAACGAGATATGTGAGACTCCTATCGGGATTTGTCGGCACATCAGGTGGCTTTGCTGGTCTTGTTTTATCATTGTCAAAATATCTTGTAACAGGGATTCCGAGACTGATTGGGTCTTCTTGGGAGAAGGAATATCCTTCATTGATCGAGAGAGCTTGCGATGGGCCAAGTTGGGACACCCCTGCAGGGTATAAACTTTCGAGAGCCCTGCCGGCGGTTATGTGGCAGATGGGAATTTGTTAATATCCGGTTGTAGAGAACTTGACACTTAACTTAACTAAAATGAATCAACCGCGTGTGTAGCCGTGATGGTCTCTTTTCGACAGAGTCCGGGAGGAGAACACGGTCTGCTGTTATGCTTGAATGTAAGTAGCTTCTGGATCACTTCTTGATCACTATTAGCTTCTGGACCGTGTGTTGCTTCTCTTCTCGCTCTCTTTTGTGTAAGTTAGCCACCCTATAAGCTAGTGCTTGCTGCAGCTCCACCTCACTACCTTTTCCTACCCCTTAAGGTTAAATAGTATTGATCTCGTGGGTGTGAGATTGCTGAGTCCTCGTGACTCATGGTTACTTCCAAACAGGTGCAGGTGCCGATGATGCCAGTACAGGGGACACTACCGAACTCAAGTGGGAGTTCGACGAGGATTCAGGCCGTTAGTATGTTTCTTTTCCAGATGATCAGTAGAGGAGCCAAGTTGGGGCGATCGGGGATCTAGCATTTGGGGTTGTCTTTCTTTATTTTGGTTCCGTAGTCGGACCTTTGTTTGAACCTTGGATGATGGATGGATTATTTATGTATTGTGTGAAGTGGCGATTGTAAGCCAACTCTTTATCCCTTTCTTATTCAGTACATGGGATGTGTAAAGATTACCCCTCTTGCAACAAGCCTACCATGGGCTATGCCTCTAAGTCGTGCCCCGACACGTGGGAGATATAGCCGCATTATGGGTGTTAAAACATGATCTTGACAAAACAAGATGATGGGTCGAAGAGAGCAACGTCACAATGCCTCCGGAAGAAAGAATAGAAGATATACCATTGCAATAACAGAATGGGGAAGAAAATGCCAAGTTGTACCACCAATGAGTTTGGAAAGCACCCTTCCAAGAAGGTTATAATGGAATTGTTGGAGAACCAAGAATGAAACAAATAAGCTTGTAGTGGGCTTATGGAAGCTTCTCAAAATTAGGAGGTGAAATTCTACCACTAACGGAAACAATAGATTGGATTGATATCAAAAAGGGGACGAGAAACTTATTTCATTGGGAGGATAAATGAAGAACTTGGGTCATTTATAAGCGCCATAAATAGCAACAATCCTTAGGGAAAGCTCTAGGTGAAACCCAAGATAACTCCAATGAACAGCTTGATGGGTTGCAAAGGATCTCATGAAGAATTGAAAATGATGGGTTTAAAATATGTCATTCCAGACAACTTGTGAATCATGAAACACGAAGGGAAATTATCAGCAATGACATAACACCACCTCGAAAGATAAAGTAGAACGAATTGAATTTCGGAATGCAAGATGCAGAATACTTGAACTTCTCCAACAAAATCTTGATGAAGACTTCGAGAATTAATGAAATCTTTGCTCAACCACCATGATTTGTTGAATATAAATGAAGAATATAAATGTTGAATCAACAATGAAAAGAATTTGGAAGATCTTGGGGAAAGACATTTGACTGATGACAATTCATTCTTACGTCACATTTTGAAAGGATTTGAGTATAACTCTAGAAAAAGAAGAGTCAGGTAAGATCCTGGAAAAAGACCTGTACGTTAGGGCCCACTCAAAAGATACACCGTTGAAGGATTTAAAAGAAAGATTGCACCGGTTGAATTAAATGGGTCAAAAGAGATAACAACCTCGAGAGAGCTTGAACGAATGCAGAGTGGAAATACGATTCTTCGAGATATCTTCAGCACTCCAGAACAATTGAATAGCAAGCGGGGAATGATTATGAGGTGCACCAGCATGGCAAAACATGTGAAACAAGGAAAGGAGTGTGATCAACACTGAAGGCTTGAATTTAGTCCACCGGGGAAGAAAAGAGGACGAAGAAGGAAAGAATGATGAACTTGTAGCTCGTGAGCATCTCCATGATAAATCACCGGTTAAGAACATTGAAGGAAAGGAATGAAGAGTCTTCACAAGAATAAAATTGATACTTGATTAAGATATCTGAGTCCTTGAATAAAAGGGTGGGAGGGCGGGAAAACAAAGGCAACTTGGGCAGATGGAATGGATACCATCGAGAAAACTTAGAGTTGATCTTGCGGATGTTGAAATGATCGGATCCACTTGAAGAGAAACAAGCCGGTTGAAAAGGATTGACATGACAATATCGATTATCATGAAGGATTAGTATTCACATAGAAATATGAGAACACCGCTAAGGAAAGGTATGGAATCAACACTTGACATTGAAGAAACTCGAATACGACAACTCAAAACAAAACAAAGGATTGGCTTGCAGAATAAGCCGGAAACAAACATATGATAGAGATTTCGTCCGAAGTTTTCCTGGTGGGGCCCACACGGGCTCGACCGTACAATACCATAATGTACAAGGCAGTGCACATGACATATGAAGCGTCCCCGAGTCAGCATAGCCAAGGACTCTTTAAGACACAACGAGACCACTTTAAGACCAACCGTGGATAGACGGACCACTAGACGTCGAACCCCAATATCATATCATGCATCTGTCGGAAAGATATCCTAGGAGCTACTTGAATTCTGACCTATAAACTCCTGAAACTTTATGGTTATGCAATCAGGTGTGGGGATCACCCAAACTAACAATACCTACATCCAGCAGTATCCATCCTTCAACACATAACCAAGAAACCTTCTGAAATCGTGTACCTCAACCTTCGAAAAGCATCCGTTATACGAGTTATGGCAATACTCCCAAACTCCCGCCCCATTACTGGGTGGCGTCGAGGTTATCTCACCAACAACTGCATAAAAGAGATTTTCAATGTCGGCAAAACTCGGGTATTCCAGAACTTCAACGATAAAATTATGATGACAACACCTCTGAGCTCAACTCCCCGGGACACTGGCACAACCCCTAAACGTCAGGAGGCACCAAGAACAATGTTCTCGTCACAAGACTATCGAGACGATTCCAAGATACCCGCGTGATCGTAATTTTTTTCATGAAATCTGAGGAGAGGAAAGTCAAAACTTCTACGTCAGGAGGCCTCACCAGAGCGATGAAGGGACTGAGAAGTAAAAAGAATCCTACTCTCCGATATATATATATATATATATATATATATATATATATATATATATATATATATATATATATATATATATATATATAATCCTAAGACTCGAAACATTTTGTTCTAGACTCAACAACGTCAACGATTCGATCAAGCAGGGGCTCCTAAGTCGGGGATGGCTCTAATTACCAACTTGTAACACCCACCGAGGGAGTCCTGGATTAGGGGGTCTCCGGACAGCCCGACTATATCCTTCGCCTGGACTATTGGACTATGAAGATACAAGATTGAAGACTTCGTCTCGTGTCCGGATGGGACTCTACTTGGCGTGGAAGGCAAGCTAGGCAATACGGATTTGAATATCTCCTCCTTTGTAACCGACGTCGTGTAACCCTAGCCCCTTTCGGTGTCTATATAAACCGGATGGTTTTTGTCCGTAGGACAACAGACAATCATACCATAGGCTAGCTTCTAGGGTTTAGCCTCTCTGATCTCGTGGTAGATCAACTCTTGTAGTACCCATATCATCAATATTAATCAAGCAGGACGTAGGTTTTACCTCCATCGAGAGGGCCCGAACCTGGGTAAAACATCGTGTCCCCTGCCTCCTGTTACCATCCGCCTAGACGCATAGTTCGGGACCCCCTACCCAAGATCCGCCGGTTTTGACACCGACATTGGTGCTTTCATTGAGAGTTCCATTGTGACGTCGCCAGAAGGAAGGATGTCTCATCTCGTCTTTAAAGACGGTACTACTGTTTAGGGAGCTTTGGCTATCGGCCAAACTCTCCGGCTAGGCGGTTTCATCATGACCTCCTGTTCGGCCGCCGCGCCGACGATGACTTCTCGGGTCATCAAAAACAGCCTCCATGTCAAATCGGCACTCACCGAACAGATGGATCGAATGGAGATCGCCTCTCTAAACGAGCTCTTGGATTGCATCGCCGCCCTAGGAGTCGCTACGGACTATGATCGGATTGGGCTTAAACCTGATCAAAGGGAGATTAACTCTCCGCCGGTCACCCATCATATTGCAATGGTGGAGGAATAATGTGGCGACCTCTCCTCCATATTGAGGACCAACTATGTCTGGATTCCCGAGCTCTCCGAGCCGGATACCCATTCACGGGAGGACATCACCCAATCCCTGAACTTAGAGTCAGGTAGCGGGCCAGGATTATCGGGCCACACCCCGGAACCAGAATCTCCAAAATTGGAAATTCCTCAGCTCCTGGATCCCCGATCGGGTAAGGGTTTGGATTCAAATCTACCCACCCACCCAAACATAAGCGATCTTTCCCACATCAGACAAGAGCCCCAGGAAATAGTACATCACTATTGGGCCAGATTCCTCCTTGCGATGAACAAGGTTAAGGACTGTCGCGTGGAACACGCAATCTTATTTTTCTGCAATAACTGCATGGACAAGGGAATCCTTAACGCCATAAATGGCCGTGAGATATCACGTTTCATCGACTTGACGTCCATAGTACGAAAGTACTGCGCGATGGAAAGTGCCTGGAAAACCGAAACAAACTTTTGGGATAATCCGGCCCTAAATACGAACCCAGTCCGAAATAAAAGGGTGCATTATCAAAAGACACCCGGGTCAACTACCAAAAAGCAAAAACCCTCTATAGGGCATGGAACCATACTGGAGGGATAGCTCAATCGCCCCTGCAAAATTCATAGTACAGCGGATTCAATACCAACGCACAGACTTAGAGCATATTGGATACTGCAGCAGGTGGCCAAAAGTGGTGAGGATCTTCTTATCCCAAATGCCACAGAGCACCATCCCGTGGATAATAATATAGTGTTAACAGTCTTTGAGACATTTGCGTCAAATAATAGGCGCAAGCAAACACTCCGCAGCATGGCCGGAATCTGCCACATAGCAGCAATAAATCCATGGAGTGACACGGCTATTACCTTCAATGCCAGTGATGAACCTAAATTCCGAACAGCCCGAGCACCAGCCGCACTGGTCCTCATTCCAATTGTGGACGGCTTTGAACTCACCAAGGTACTCATGGACGGCGGCAGTGGATTAAACCTCATTTATGAGGAAACCCTTCAAAAAATGGAAATTGACTGGAACCGCATCGAGCGAAACAACAAAACCTTTAGAGGAATAATCCCAAGTCGGGAACTGTGTTGTACAGGCAAAATCACACTAGATGTGATGTTCGGCACGCCGGAGAATTATAGGTCCGAAGAGATTACGTTCCAAGTGGCCCCGTTTAGTAGCGGTTACCATGCCCTGTTAGGGCGGGAGGCGTTCACAATCTTCCAAGCCATACCCCATTACGGGTACATGAAGCTCAAAATGCCCGGGCCCAATGGAATTCTCACTCTTGCTAGTGATCCGGACACAGCACTCCGCGCCGAAAACAAGACAGCCGCACTAGCCCTCGAGGCATTATCCGAAGCTCTAGCGGCTGAGGAATTAACCACGCTACGCTCCAAAGTGGACAGGGACGACATGATACTCGATAAGTGATCCAAGTCCACCTCTTTCAAACCAGCAGATGAAATATTCAAATTCCAAGTCCACCCAATGGACCCTACAAAAACAGCCTCCATCGGGGCACAGTTAAACCCCGCTGTGGACGCCGCACTACGAGAGTTCCTGCGCGAGAATTGGGACATATTCACCTGGCATCCCTCAGATATGCCAGGAATCCCACACAGGCTGGCCGAGCATATCCTCAATATCCTAATATCCTTAAGGGATTCAAGACGGTAAAGCAAGCTCTTCGGCGTTTCTCCGAACCTAAGAGATAGGCCATGGGAGAGGAACTAGCCAAGTTATTGGAGGCCGGATTCATCAGAGAAATAAAACACCCGGACTGGCTAGCAAACCTGGTGATGGTACAAAAGAAGGATAAATCCTGGCGCCTTTGTGTCGATTTCAAGGACCTCAATAAATCTTGCCCAAAGGATCCTTCCCCCTCCCCCGCATCGATCAAATTATTGATGCTACCGCAGGACACAAGTCATTGTGTTTCCTCGATGCATACTCCAGTTACCACCAAATCAAGATGGCGGAGTCCGACCAAGCCGCAACGGCATTCATCACACCATACGGTCCCTTCTGTTTGAACACAATGCCTTTTGGGCTCAAAAACGCCGGCGCAACATATCATCGCATGATTCAGACATGTATGGAGAAACAAATCAGCAAAAGAGTAGAGGCATACGTAGACGATGTGGTCATCAAAACCAAACATGTCGACTCTTTGACAGACGACTTGAGGCTCACATTCGACAACCTCCGAACATATGACATCAAGCTCAATCCGGAAAAATGCGTTTTCGGCGTACCAGCCGGAAAGCTCCTGGGTTTCATTGTGTCCAGTAGAGGTATTGAAGCTAATCCAGCCAAAATCCGAGCTTTGTCATAGTTGGCTACCCCGACAGACCTCAAATTAGTCCAGAAGTTAACTGGATGTGTGGCGGCTCTAAACCACTTTATCTACCGCTTAGGAGAAAAGGCTTCACCCCTTTATCGCCTCCTTCGGCGCACCGAACACTTCGAGTGGACGGACGCGGCCACAGCTGGATTGGAAGAAATAAAGGCCATTTTGGCAACTAACCCAATCCTGGTCGTGCCAAACATCGGCGAACCAATGCTGTTGTACATTGCGGCAACTCATCAAGTTGTCAGCACAATGCTCGTTGTCGAATGGGAAGTGGACGGACATAAATTCCCTCTTCAAAAGTCGGTATACTATGTATCCACTGTCCTCACTCCATGCAAATCATGGTACCCACATTATCAAAAGATATCCTATGCGGTATTCATGGCATCCCGGAAGCTGCGACACTACTTTCAAGAGTGTTCGATTACAATAGCCTCAGAAGTGCCACTTAATGATATTATAAACAACCACGACGCTACGGGCCGGATTGCCAAATGGGCCATCGAGCTCCTCCCGTTCGACATAACATACAAACCACGGCGAGCCATTAAGTCGCAAGTACTGGCCGACTTTGTCGCCGAATGGACAAAAGCCAAACTCCCTAAGGAGTACGGCGCGTATTCCAACTGGATAATGCATTTCGACGGCTCCAAAATGTTGGTTGATCTGGGGGCTGGCGTCGTTTTGACATCCCCAACCGGAGATACAGTTCAATACGTACTCCAGATAATGTATACGGACTCCAACAATGCAGCCGAATACGAGGCCCTTTTACATGGTCTCCGGATGGCAGTATCCATGGGCATTCAACGCCTAGAGGTGCGAGGAGATTCGAACCTCGCAATATCCCAAATAAATGGAGACTTTGATGCCAAGGATCCTAAAATGGCAGCCTATCGCAACGCCGTCCTAAAAATGTCAGCTCGGTTCGAGGGGCTCGAATTTCACCATGTAGCCCGGGAAAACAATCAGGCGGTAGATGTCCTCGCACGCATTGGTGCAAGACGTGATGCAGTCCCCCCCAACATATTTTTGGAGAGGTTGTTCAAGCCATCCGTAGCATCGGAAGGGGAACCCAGCAATAACAGCCCGGACCCAACCGCAATGCCCGATACCGAGCACTCTGACGTAATCGGAAGCTCTGCCACCGAAATAACATCTTCAGCCCATGTTCTAATGGTCGTCATCGCCCCGTGTACAGAACCATTCCTGGCCTACCTAACTAGGCAGGAACTCCCCGAGGACCAAAATGAGGCACGCTGCATAGTGTGGCGATCTAAAGCCTATAAGGTCCATGAGGGAGAGCTTTATAAGAAAAGCACCACCGAAGTCCTTCAAAGGTGCATCTCTGAAGAGGAAGGGCGGAAGCTCCTGGCTGAAATTCACGTCGGACTCGGCGGTCACCATGCCGCAGCCCGGGCTCTTGTAAGCAAGGCCTTCCATACAGGATTCTATTGGCCAACGGCCCGGGCAGATGCACAGGACCTGGTCCAACGTTGCGCCGGTTGCCAGCTCTTTTCAAATCAAAGCCACATGCCACCCACCACCCTCCAAACAATCCCCATTACATGGCCCTTTGCGGTATGGGGGCTTGACATGGTTGGAACCCTTAAAGGGGGAACCCACAAGAAAAAATACTTACTGGTCATGGTGAATAAATTCACCAAATGGATAGAGGCCAAACCTGTTACAACAACCGAATCCGGACCGGTGATAGACTTTATATCTGGGGTCGTACACCATTATGGCATCCCCACAACATCATCACTGACAACGGCATGAACTTCACAGCCGATGCGGTAAAACTATGGTGCAGCAAAATGGGCATCAAGGTCGATTATGCTTCAGTCTATCACCCACAAACCAATGGTCAAGTCGAGCGATCAAACGGCCTTATAATGAGTGGCATTAAACCCAGATTAGTGCATTCCTTAGCAGAGTCTAACACGCACTGGGTAGAGGAGCTCGACTCCGTACTCTGGGGGCTGCGGACCACGCCGAATCGTAGTACCTGATATACACCCTTCTTCATGGTGTACGGCGCAGAGGCAGTCTTGCCGTGTGACATAATTCATGACTCACCTCGAGTGTGCATGTATGAAGAAAAAGAAGCCGAGCTCGATCGGCAGGACAATCTGGACACCCTGGAGGAGGAGTGCAACGTAGCAAAAGCCCGTTCCGCATTTTATCAGCAATAGGCTCGCAGATACCAAAGCAAAGAAGTATGGGCCAAAACTTATAACATTGGTGAACTAGTTCTATGCTTGCCGGATAATAAGAAGCACAAGCTCGAGCCCAAATGGGAAGGTCCCTTCATTATTGACCAAGTTCTGACCGGTGGAGCGTACCGACTGCGGGATGCATCGACTAATCGACTCGAGCCGAACCCAAGGAACGTGGCCAGGCTCCAAAGATTCTAAGCCTAAGTGCCGAACCCTGTGTTCGTCCCCTTCCTCTGTCCATTTTTATTTATTCTCTATCATGTTTTTCTTTCTTTCTTTTATTCTTTCTCCAGGCCTTCAAAGGCCAACTTGCGCCTCGTTTGCACATTACATATGCGCTAGCTGCACTCATCATACCTGGGGGCTTCTTTCACAGAAGCTTGATTATTTATTTGGGCCTCGTGCCCCACACATGTGTTATGCTTCCACATGTACCTTTTTTCGCCATTATATGCATCGATATGACTTAAGTTTTGGCCAAGCTGGGTTGCCTGGCTCTTGTATATTTGCCCTACGTTCCCGTTAATTCGGCTAGGGCATAAGGGGAGCACCTCTGTGATTGTTACTGCCGGGTCAGCCAGATGTGTACCTCAGACTGGGTGAAGCCGAAAGCTAGCGTTCTTAAGGGAATATTCAGTCGGCGAACAAAAGACGAATTTTTTACTTATTTTCCATATCTGCCCCTAGATGTTTTTCCTGCGTTTCCTATCGCAGTCCGGACACGCACTTTAGGGCAAGCTTACCCAGGGAAAGGAACCCTTAACGGAACTATTCTCCCTGGAAGATATTTCTTACTACCCATGTAATATAACATAACTAGTTTGGCACTTGTCTGTTCAAGCACCAATGACCCCTACGCCTGGTCTCCACGCATACCCCGGTTCTTATATAACTGAGCGGGTACTTGGATACACTCCGGACTATCGGGTCCCGAGGTTGAAGCGAAAAGGTCCACCATGACAAATGATCTACAATCCGGCTAGAAGGCATTATACATGTCACTTTAATTACATAGTCATGCAGACTGACTAAATTCCTCCTCTATACCATCCAACAGGCGGTCTAGCCTACAGTCCTGTCGGGAATACTTTGCGGCTAATTCTACTTGCCCATAAACTAAGCTAACGGGGATCTCTTTTTCGTCGGGCCCCATAGGTCCGACCTCGGCCATGTGATTTGGGTCTGCCTTGGTATACCGCGTCTTCATCATGGCCCATGCTTCTCTGGCACCCTGTCGGCAGGCTGATATCTTCCATAATCGAAAGCGCCGTCGTGCTCCCTTGAGCTTCTCCACAAGCTCTGCAACGCCCTCTGGCAGGGAGACAGACGGCCACAAGGCCTGGGCAACACCCTGCATCACCTACCGAACTTGTTCATGCAGATGTGACAGCTCGGATAGAAGATCACCCACAGACCCGGGCATTTCCTCCGCGGGACGACCCGTCAGCATACCTACAGACATAACGCTGTTAGTTGGCTTCTTCGCCGAACTCCTTTAAAAGGATTTGTTCAAGCACTTACTGAAAATGCCACGCTGAAGCCGCTTATTCTCCTTCTCGGAGTCTGCAAGCTGGCCCCGAACGTCTTCTAGTTCCACGATCAGCTTAATATTGGCATCTTGGAGATTATTTTTCTCCCGCCTAACCTCAGTCAGCACACGTTTGCCAGCCTCTAGCTGTCGCATAACATGCTGGTCCTCCAGATTTTCTCCGGATTCATCTGCAACATCTATAGTTAGATCTGCAGCCACGCCGCACACTATATGGTAACCATCATTCTTTAAAGTAAATGTTACCAGCGGGAGGCTTTTTTGATTCCCGCAATGCGGCAATAGCGGCGGCCCGCAGTTGGGTCTTGCACTCCTCCAGCTCCTGGGACAGCCTAGTATTCTTCTCTGTAAGAACCTGCTTAATAAAGATGATCCTTAAATCAGTTCTGCTAACTGTTTCAAGTCTCAGGGGCTACTGATACATATAAATTGCCAGATTTACTTACCCATACATCCTTTACATACTAATCCGTGGCTCTGGCTAGACCATCTTGAGCAGCACGGAGGTACGCCTCTCCGGAATTAAAGGCATCAAATGCCTCTGGTGAGAAACAAGCGTCCCGGAGTACGGCGCAGCGGCGCCTATGATTCATTGTGCTTTCCACTTTTGAGTTAGTAGCAGATAATCTATCCGCATCCTCTGTAGGGGGATTATCCAGCGTCTGCCCCATATCGCCGGACATATTCCGGCGAGTAGCAGATAATCTATCCGCATCCTCTGTAGGGGGAGTTCCGCCTCTATGTCCGGTCCTGGCGCCCGGCTAGTGGAAGCATGATTAGTAACATCGTCGGACATATTCCGGCGAGTGTTTTTTCTGTTAAAGAAACACAGACGTCATTATATTTTGAGAAAGACGACAACCACGGAGCGGGGTTTGTTATACCTTTGCGCCGGTGTCTTCGTCCTGACCGCCTTCCTTTTTGGCCTACCCGGCCTCGGTGCCTCCTGTTGGCGCGTTGCTGCGGGTTCGGCAGGGCGTCCTGAATGCCTTCCCTATAAAATACCATGTGTATATGGTGGGTGAAGTGTCTAAAAGGGGATCCTAGTTTTGGAGTTGGGATTTTTGGTTTTTCTTACATGCGATGCAGGGAGCTGTCCGGGATAGTCGGCCGTAATGGCCACCATGGCATCGTCGCAGCTTAACTGATAGAACTGCCGGTATATCAGCTCCAGGATACAACCGAATCTTCTTCGAGTCCAGAGTCAAGGACCCGGTCAGGGTCCTCTGGTTGTGGAGAAGGGCTGCCGACCTCCTTTATGGCTTTTCGTAGTTCCTGCCGCAAAGTGGCAAGGTGAATACTTACGACAAAGAATGCGGGAAAAATGGGAGCAGGGAGATATAACTTACCCAGCTTGGAGGATTGTACATGGAGAATCCATGCCCTAGCTTGATGCGGGTGAACTCCTCTTCCTCACCCTTGAACAGTTCAGACAGAATTTTCTCTAAAGCGGCGGCATTGTCCGGACCCTTACGCCCGCAACAGGTGGCATCATCCGCCCCGTTATAACACCATAAAGCGTGCCCACGATATTGAAGTGGTTGCACTCCCCGCATTATGAAAATCGACATAACTTCGATAATTGTCAATCCTGATTGGGCCAGAGCTTTGATCCGGTTCATCAGATAGAGGATTTCTTTGTTGTCTTCCACCTGGGGGCTCCATGGGTGCCAACATAGGTGTTTCTTCAGAGGAGCATTGTTGAACTCGGGAAGACCCCGCCGAAGAGGGTCCGGAAGGGGAACGTCCTCCATATAAAACCATTCTGAAGGCCAATCTTCGGGCGACTTCTTCGGAGTGCTGGATAGGTATCCGGTATCGGCGATGCGCCATATTTCGGCTCCGCCCACTTGATAAAGTGACCCCCTCTATGTGCGAGGGGCGAGGCAAAAAAGCCTTTTCCACAACTCGAAGTGAGCCTCGCAGCCCAGGAACAACTCGCAGAGAGCCACATAGCCGGCGATATGTAGGATGGAGGCGGGGGTGTAGTTGTGGAATTGGGGGGCGTAGAACTCTAGGAGCCCACAGAGGAACGAATGAATTGGAAATCCGAGTCCCCTTAATGGATAGGGGACAAGGCAGACCCGTTCCCCCATAGAGGGACAGGGAAAGCTCTCCGCTTGCTCCCCGCCATTATAGGTGGTGAGCCCGGCTCGAACGGGCACCATGTACGCCGGAGGGAGAAATACCTTAGTCTGCAGTTCGACTAAACGACTATGTGGGACTGAACACCTCTCCCAATCACCGGGCTTAGGGCTTCGGGGGCAGGAGGAGGAGCTGTGGAGGTCGACCATGCTGGAATGGATCTTTCCGGAACGCGCTCTGATGGACTCTCGCTGGGGGAGGATGGTATGGATCGGATCTAAGGATCCCCATCCCTTTAATAGACAATTCATTTATCTGGCTAGGGGGGCGAATGTAAAAATGCCATGGTGCCTCATATTCATCCCACGCGTGGGAGAAAGCCCTTACTGGGCACCGAAGCCAAGAGGTCCAAACATTCATGGGACTGGACACTGCTTTACAAACGTTCGAAAGATGGAGAAGAACCCGCCTTGCAATGCCGAAAACAATACTGCGCGCCAGACTCATCATCATTGAAGCCTGGTTCAGGGGCTACTAAGGGAGTCCTGGATTAGGGGGTCTCCGGACAGCCGGACTATATCCTTTGCCCGGACTGTTGGACTATGAAGATACAAGATTGAAGACTTCGTCTCGTGTCCGGATGGGACTCTACTTGGTGTGGAAGGCAAGCTAGGCAATACGGATTTGGATATCTCCTCCTTTTTAACCGACCTCGTGTAACCCTAGCCCCTTCCGGTGTCTATATAAACCGGAGGGTTTTAGTCCGTAGGACAACAGACAATCATACCATAGGCTAGCTTCTAGGGTTTAGCCTCTCTGATCTCGTGGTAGATCAACTCTTGTAATACCCATATCATCAATATTAATCAAGCAGGACGTAGGGTTTGACCTCCATCGAGAGGGCCCGAACCTGGGTAAAACATCATGTTCCCTGCTTCCTGTTACCATCCGCCTAGATGCACAGTTCGGGACCCCCTACCCGAGATCCGCCGGTTTTGACATTGACACCCACAATGCGGCTATATCTCC
The DNA here is from genome assembly GCF_002162155.2 of Triticum dicoccoides. Classification (NCBI taxonomy): domain Eukaryota; kingdom Viridiplantae; phylum Streptophyta; class Magnoliopsida; order Poales; family Poaceae; genus Triticum; species Triticum dicoccoides. The sequence continues at coordinate 231,649,613 of NC_041390.1, forward strand.
CATGTGTCGGGGCACGACTTAGAGGCATAGCCACATGGTAGGTTTGTCGCAAGAGGGGTAATCTTCACACAATCCGATGTACTGAATAAGAAAGGGATAAAGAGTTGGCTTACAATTGCCACTTCACACAAATAACAAGTTAAACATACATCATCCAGAATACAATCAAGTTCCGACTACGGAACCAAAATAAAAGAAGAAAACCCCAAATGCTAGATCCCCGATCGTCCCAACTTGGCACCACTATTGATCACCCAGAAAAAGACACATAACAACAATCAAGATATTCATCGAGCTCCCACTTGAGCTCGGTTGCGTCACCTGCACTGGTACCATCGGCACCTACAACTGTTTGGAAGTATCTGTGAGTCACGAGGACTTAGGAATCTCACACCCGCGAGATCAAGACTATTTACGCTTATGGGTAGGATAGAGGTAATGAGGTGGAGCTACAGCAAGCACTAAGCAAATATGGTGGCTAACATATGCAAATGAGAGCGAGAAGAGAAGCAATGCAATGGTCGTGAAGCTAGAAGTGATCAAGAAGTGATCCTGAAACTACTTACGCACAACCATAACACAAGAACCGTGTTCACTTCCCGGACTCCGCCGGAAAGAGACCATCACGGCTACACACGTTATTGGTGCATTTCAATTAAGACAAGTGTCAAGTTCTCTACAACCACACATTAACAAATTCCCATCTGCCACATAACTGCGGGCATGGCTCTTGAAAGTGTATGCCCTGCAGGGGTGTCCCAACTTAGCCCATCACAAGCTCTCACGGTCAAGAAGGATATTCCTTCTCCCAGAAAGACCCGATCAGTCTCGGAATCCCGGTTACAAGACATTTCGACAATAGTAAAACAAGACCAGCAAGACCGCCCGATGTGCCGACAATTCCGATAGGAGCTGCACATATCTTGTTCTCAGGGCAACACCAGATGAGGACTCCATACAACTAAAACCAGCCCTCAAGTTTACCCGAGGTGGCGCTACAAAGGACTCTAGTTCGGACCAACACTTAGACAAGCACTGACCCGGGTGGTTAAAATAAAGATGACCCTCCGGTTGGCCGACCCAAGGGAAGGGTAATAGGTTGTTAGGCAAATGTAAAACCAAGGTTGGGCCTTGTTAGAGGAGTTTTATTCAAAGCGAACTGTCAAGGGGTTCCCATAACACCCAACCGCGTAAGGAACACAAAATCAAGGAATCTAACACCCGTATGACGGAAACTAAGGCGGCAAGAGTGGAACAAAACACCAGGCGTAAGGCCGAGCCTTCCACCCTTTACCAAGTATATAGATGCATTATTAAAATAAGAAATATTGTGATTTCCCAAACATATCCATGTTCCAACATGGAACAAACTTCAACTTCACCTGCAACTAGCAACGCTATAAGAGGGGTTGAGAAAAGCGGTAACATAGCCAAACAACGGTTTGCTAGGAAGGTGGGTTAGAGGCTTGACATGGCAAAATGGGAGGCATGATATAACAAGTGGTAGGTAGCGCGACATAGCGGTAGAACAAACAACTAGGAAGCAAAGATAGAAGTGATTTCGAGGGTATGGTCATCTTGCCTGAAATCCCGCAAGGAAGAAGAATGAGTCCAAGAAGTAGACGAACGGACGTACTCGAATGGATCCTCACAACTCCAGAACGAAACCGAAGCTAACGAGAGAAGCAACCCGGAAAGAAGAAAGCAACATAGTAAACAACCATCACATAAACATGGCGTGATGCACAACCAAGTATGATGCATGTCCGGTTTAATGAGGCGTGGCATGGCAAAGTGCACACACAATACTACAAATTAAGTAGAGCTCAATATGCAACGAGTTGCGTATTTACGAAACACCACATCAATTATTTACTTCTCTCTTGTTTATGTACCCAACAATATTAAATGTTAATAAACATGGCAAAGGGTGAAGCAAATGAAAACTATCTATCTAGGCAAGTTTCAATAAGGCCGAAACAACAAACAACAATTCCGGAAAATCCTCATGTGCATATTTTAAAGTTGGTACTGTTCTGCCCTAAACGATACTTTAGAGTTGTTAAACATGTAAAGTACTGCCACCATGTTAAACTATGCATTTTTTCACCCCATTTACATATAAAGTTTATTTACAATGGAGTTACGGTTATTTAGTTATGAAATAAAACATTTTAGCATGAAATCTTAGCAAATTAATGCAAACAGCAAGTTAAACATTTTAAACATAGATAAAAGCGACATATTATGAAACTAGATGAAATCCTAAGCATTTTCCATATATAACTTGTTTTAATCCGATGCATGGCTGTGAAGTTATTAAATGCATGAAGTGCAAGGACTATTCCGCAAAATAGCAGTTTCTGAATTAAATACAAAAACGTCCTGGCAAGGAAAAAAACATAATGCCGAAACCATGCACTGGGCTGAAACAAAACATGGGAGATGTGGGATTTCTCACCATGGGCCATGGCTAGTCGGTGAGGATGAGGTCGGCTGGCGCTGGATGGATCGAACGAGGGAGGGGGCGCGGTCAATGCTCGGACGACTCGAGGCAGAGGCAGGGACGTCCTCCTCCTGCTCGATGCAGAAGCAGAGGAACAAGACACGGTGGCGCAGAAGCTTGGTGGACCGAGGCGAGCGACGCTGGGCGTCAGGAGGTGCGGGGAAGGCTGGGACGGTCCAGATCTGGGAGGACCCGAGGCGGATGAACGATTGCTGGTGGTGACTTGAGCATCTGGCGGACATTGAGCTCCATGTGCTCGTGTTCCCTGCGAGAGAGAGGAAGAAGGGTGATGAGAGGGAGAGAGAAAGTGAAGGGAAGGGAGAAGAGGCAAGGGCGTGGGGTGAGGGGGCCGGCCTGGAGCTACTGCTGTAGTGGCACTCGACGGCGGCGGAACTGCGGCTGCGCTCCGCTGGTTTGGACGCCGGTGAAGTGACGACGGGCGAGGACGATGGGCGATGAGGCAGGGCTTTGCAGGAGAAGCCCTCCTGCTCGAGGGGCTTGGCCGCAGGCGCGATGGGGCGGTAGCGAGGTCTCTGGCGAGGGGTGCAGTCAATCAGCGGGCAACAGCTGTAGAAGATGGTGGTGACGATCAGCGGGCAGCAGCTTGAGGCCAGGCCCAGGCCATGGCGGCTTCCTCTGGCTCCATGTCCAAAACGAGACAGAGAGAGTTTGAGAATGGGGAAGGGAAAGAAATCATAGAGAGAAAGGGGAGCACGAGGTGCGAGGGAGGAGGTCTTCACCGGCAACGGGGCTCTGGTCTGGTGGCTGCGCTGGTTGGGTGGACGACAAGATCCAGGGAGGCACTGGTTGGTTTGGCGTGGAAACTGAGGAGGAGCGGGGGCGGCTGTGGTTGGGCGGCGGCGCAAATCGATGGAGATGGTCGGATGGTGGTTGGTTGGATCGGGAGGGGATCCCGGGGGAGATGGTAGAGAGTGGCGGCAGCGGGGTTGGGACAAGGGGAGAATTTTTAGGGTTGTCCAAAATGGACTAGGAGTGGACGAATATATACATCACAGATTAGGTTAGGGGCTACCTCGTCCCTCCGATCGCAATCAGACGGTCGAGAAAAAATAGGTAGTGAGTCCAAATAAGAAAACGGAGATGTTTTATAGATGTTTGGGGATGATCTGGACCCATCGGTGACAACTGAGTGGGTCGGGTTCGGGGAAGTTTTCGGACGTGTGTGAGGGGTCGATGCACTGTGCAAGGAGGGGTTAGTTGGCCTGGCGGTTGGTAGTGGACTGTGTAGATGGTCTAGGGAGGAAAGAGGGGGAAACCCGGCAACAGTTTTCGGAGACCGAAAACATCCGACGTTTAACCAATTATAATGCCGCTATAGTTATCCGTTGGGGCTTCAAATGAACTCCGAACGCGATGAAACTTGGCAGGCGGCCTACTTACAACATAACAACACCGCATTCCAACTTTCAACCCATTCCGAGAACATTTTCCGGCCACTTATAAAATACTATTTTAGACATGTCGCGGGTGCGTGCAAGTGTGTCTGGGCTCAGAACGGACAACGGAAAGAACTAGGACACCCGGATGAATGCAAGTTTTGAGAACATGCCGATGCAATGCAGACGATTACATGGCAAGATGCAACACGGAAGCGAATGACAAGGCAACAACAGCGAATAACTGTAAGACACCTGGTGCGTCGGACTCGGGGCGTCACATGAAACTACTTTGGAAGATCATCGAGAACTTTTAAAGACTCATGAGAAGTTACGCTTTGAAAATCTCAACCTTGACCAAGAGCATGAGTTCTTAAAAGCAATCAATGATGATCTTCGCAAGAAAAGTTCTTCTTACATTGCCAAGCGTTTACTATTGTCTACTTATATGCCACAAGTTAAATCTAGCAACAAGAGTAAGAAAGATTCTTCTTCTAGTAGTAACAACAATCATGATAAATCCAATATTGTTACTTCTAGTAGTTCTCTTGATTCCACTAACAATTCTTTTAGCCAAGTTACACTTGACCAAGAAAATAGCTTATTGAAGGGAATTATAGAGAAAGGTGTTTACAAGAGCCTTGCTGGGAGTAAGCAATTTGAGGAAGTTGTACACAAGCAGGGAAGGCACCGTAAGAATCAAGGTATTGGTTTTGAACGGAAGTTCAATGCCAATGGAGTTGGGTGGGATGAAGATGAATACCCCAAGACGAAGTTTGTTCCTAAACAAGAGAAGTATGATCCTACCTCTTTCCAAGGGACACAAGCTCAAGATGATCTTCCACCACAAAGACCAACAGAAAAAGGGCAAGGACAAGCTTCAAGAGGAGATTGATGCATTTGAAGAAGCTCCTAAGGCCTTGGTCAAGTAGGTTCCCAAGACTACATCAAGTTCTACTTCATCAAGTACGACTACAACTCCAAGGATTCCCATCAAGATGATGTGGATCCCGAAGAAGAAGAACTAGAGAGTTCTTGAGGGTGACTCCGCCAACATACTTCACTCATATTATTTTGGCGAGGACAAGTGCAAACAACTTCCACATCTTGCACTAGTTCAAGGAGTCACAAACCCACTTGTTGGTAAGACAAGGGACAAGGTAACCTAATGCTTTCATGGACATCATATTGTGTGTATATCACTCTGTGTCTAAGGATATCCTTGTTTGTTCCCTGTGGGACTAACCCGTGTAAGTATTGAAAGTGCAACTCAGTCCAATGGATTGCTCTGAATGGTCTATATCAACATTGAGCATCCACATCTTCAACATCTACGTGAAGTTATCATCGACGAAACCCAAGGTTAGGTCATCCCTCCTAGGGGGATACCAGCACTACAAGGGAAAACCTTATACATGGAAATTTAGCAACAACGCGGGTTAAAAAAGGGCGCTAGTGCTAGATAGCAGTAGCGGTTCAGAATAAACCACGCTGCAGATACGATTCTAGCAGTAGTGCGTGTGCCCGTAAAAGCGCTACTACTAATATTCCCATTGCTAGAACGATGGGCTACGCATTGCAGTAGCGGCCTTGCAGGAAGCGCGCTATCGCTAGGGCATGAGTAGCAGCGCGTTTCCTTGTAACAGCGCTACTGCTAATGGAAATAAAATAAAAAGAAAAACAAATAGAAAAGTAAATGAAAATGAAAGAAACAAAAAAAGGAGAAAGAAAATAAAATAAAATGTAAAGCAAAATTAATGAAAAAGCGAAAAAATAGAGAAATGCTTAGCTGTAGCGTGTGTTAGTAAGAGGCGTTGTAGCTAACGCAGCTGCAGCGCGTTTCCAGGACCCCCGCTATAGAAACAGAAAAGGAAATAAAAAAGAGAGAAAATTACATATGTATAGCAGTAGCGCATTTTGGAAAGAGCGCTATAGCTACCTTAGCTAAAGCGCGTTTTGCGAAACGCGCTACCACTAGTTTTGACTTAACCAAAAAACCATTTACCCCCCGGCCACCACTTGCCCCCCAAATCTCTCGACCCACCCCGCCGCCGTCTCCCCGATTCGCCGTCGCCCCACTTCGTCGCCGTCTCCTGCCGAGGTCGACGCCCCCGGAGCCACGAGAGCCATGCGCCGTCGACGCCACTGGAGCCGCCCCCAACGCCACGGAGCTGCGCGGCCTCGTCAACGCCACCGGAGCCGCCGTCGACGCCACCGGATCCTCCCTCGCCACAACTTCCTCCTTCGCCGTCACCGGAGACGCCCTTGACTCCCTCGCCACCACTGCCTCCCTCGCCACCATCGGAGCCATCCTCTGTAAGCCCCCACCCCTCCTCTCTCTCTCTCTCATGCATAGGTTAGCTAGTTTAATTATGTTAATTATCTAGGTTAGGGCAAAAATTTAGTTAGGGCTTTGACAGAGAAGTTGTTAGGTTAACTAGTTTAATTAGGTTAATTACCTAGGTTAGTGCAAAAATTTAGTTAGGGCTTTGACAGAGAACTAGTCAGGTTAACTAGTTTAATTAGGTTAATTATCTAGGTTATTTAGGCAAGTTTTATTTTAAAGATGATCCCTTCCTAGACTTCTATTGTTGATTATATCTTTTCATTGAAGTGGTCATGTTGTTTGTGCCCAAGTGGCTTTGTTGTTTGAATGAAGCTGAGTGGCCTATATATGTTTTGCCAGAATGTTGATTCATTTACGTTCTGGCAAATTTCAGGTTCTCGATTTCTCCACTTTTTAGCAAAGGTCATGCTGAAATTTTCCATGAATTTCGGCATGACTTGTGCTACAAACTAGGACATATCGTGTGCCCAGGATTTGCCACACCAGGAAGGAGTCAACGTTCCTACAAAACATAGGCCTTTGTATGTCATTATTCATTTTATTAGGTCTAGAATTAATTTACTAGATTTAATCGTAGGAAAAATGGCTAGCAACGATGAAGGACAGGGTTGAAACGAATCGGGTGCCGATGCGGCACAAATGAGTTAGGGTTCATGTAAGGGTGTGGAAACGAATCAAATTTCTAAGATGAATCATAATTTGACCACTTATTTCACTTTATAGTTGGATAATTGGAATATCCGCTACCACTTTCCACCCCTAGGTTTATCAAATTAGATGGTAATTAGGGTAGTAGTTCCTAGGTACTACTTAGTTAGTAAGAACTTGTTGCTATTTTTATTTATAGTAAGTTTATTTTTAGTAAGAACTAGTTGAATTAATAGAACTAGTTAGTAAGAACTTGTTGCTATTTTTTTAGTTAAAGCAATTTTTCTCGCATCGACGTGGACGATGCCTATCCCGCATCCTCATCGTCGAGTCGGCGGAGGACGACACCTGCTTGACCAGATGGGCCATGTCCCGGACTGGGCTCCGCCAGGGTGGTACTGGGATGCGCTACCTACCGGGGGGCGCAGGTTGGTGAGGAGCTAGCCTGTCGTTGAACCAAACGTTCTTTGGTGGCGATCGCGTGGGCCAGTGACGGTCCAGAGGCTCGAGGACTCCACGGAGGTGGTGCATCACCGTGTCAGTGAGGAGGACGCGCACGTCCGTCGCTACTTATTTGCGTTGGAGCACAGGTTCTCCAATACCTGGCAGGTTCTCCAATACCTGGCAGGTTCTCCAGGGATCTCACTGGAGCTATGATCCCGTGATGGTTCCTTCTCTGTGGGTGTCCACCGCCCGCGCCGATACCCGTCGTGTGCTAGGGTTTTAGTTGTATTAGTGATGTTATATGTATGACACTATTTGGGATGTATTAGTGATAATATTCGACGATGTATGGACGCATGAGATGATTTACTTTTCCTTATTGAATGCATGCTAATTTGAGTCCTATAAGATATTTTGAAATGTATATCTTGTGTTGCTCAATATCCAAGTGGCCGGTCATGTTTGCAGGTTACACCTCCGAGTGGCCTATGTTTTGCCGGAGTGTTGATTCATTTCCGTTGCGGCAAATTTCAGGCGCTCGATATGTCCTATTTTAGCAAAGGTCAAGCCGGAATTTTTCGTGAATTTTGGCATGACTTGTGCCAGAATATGTAGGAAATATCAAGTGCCCCGGATTTGTGTGTTGAGTATCCTGGTAGTTGTCTTCGATCGATTTTCAATTAATGTTTTAACTATGAACATAGGAAATGTCTGATGACGAAAAGGATTTCGGTATTTGCGAATACTGCGAAGACGAGCGCGGCCTGCGCGACAGAATCTTCCTAGATGATGATAGGCGCTTCAGCATCAAGCTGGACGAGAACTTCAAAGTGGATACAGTAAGTCACAATGCCAAGTCTTTTTTTCGTAATTAAGCATGACATCATCTTCATTTGCTTCAACTTATATTTTTTTACTATTGTACTAGCGTATCCCCTGCCATGCAAGAGTTTTTGTATTGGATAAGATAGGTTTCAGTCATACTATGGAGGTAAAGAAAGTTTACTTGAAGACCGAGCATGGTTATATTTTCCATGCAAAATTATACAATTCAGACGACTACACCTATTTTGGATGCAAAACATGGCGAGCACTATGCAAGACTTATGCATTTGAGCCTGATATGGTTATCACCTTTGAGATTCGTCTGGAAGATGATATTGAAGGTAATACCGACATCTGGATCGATGTGCAGACGCCTCCAGTTATACCATTATGTAAGTTTCTCAACCATATTTATGTCTTTGATATTGTTTATTCAAATATAGTTGACAACTAATTTGTATTGTCAGCTTATTTCGGTGCAAGCAAACATGTCCAGAGCTTGGTAGACAGGACCTACTACTGTCCCGAGGCTGAACTCAACTGCGAGGAGCTAAGTCGTTATGTTTCATGGCTTGAGGATCTTGATATTGTCAAGACAAATTTTCTTCCTGCATTTAGAAGTGTTAGTACTGAAAACGTGCGACCAATAGTGTTCTTAATGAACTACGGTCACATCTATTTAGGAAGGATGGTAAGATTTTTACTATTTGTCCTCAGTGCATCTTTTCCATACATTATTTTTGAATCTAAACTTCATTGCTAAGTATAAGGGCACGCGTTAATGCTAAGCAATAGCTGTAGCGCCTTATTAGTAGCGCGCCTACCCGCGCTACTAGTGAGCACAAAACCCGCACTGCTGCTAGCCTTTTCCCTAGTAGTGCACATCTAGGGGGAGCTTTACTCTTATCAATTGAGCTAAAGAAACTCTAATGGTGTCAACTCAACAATGCTTTATGTAAAAGTGGCAACCCCACTTGTGCTTAAACGATGAGTATGACCTATGATCAGATGCTCTCATTTTGACTCCTATGTCAATATACTCATATATAGATGACCTAGTCATCGCCAATTGCTTGATAGATGCTAGAGTGTTTATGCATGCTTTGTCACATATTTCATTTGCCATTTTCTTGTGTGAGCATGCTGATTGCATATTTTACTCATTCAAGGACATCCATTTGTTGCTTTGATTGTTTGGATTTTTTTTCTTTTGCCAAATGGATATACAAGAATGCGGAAGAACTTCCTCTAGCTATCTATGCTTTTCTCGTCTCAAACTCTATTGATGCTACATCACAAAGTTTGATCAAGTCAGATCCGAACCACTTGGTGTGAGGACCACTCGGAGTCCCCGATTCGTCATAGACTTAAACTTCGAAAACCTCTCTGTGCATTTCGGTCTGACCGACCTATCCACTTCGGTCACACCGAGTCCACTGAGTTGATCTAGGTTTTCAATCTCGGTGCAACTGATTTGAACTTTTCGGTCATAGCAAGTTGTAGTAACCGCTTGCGATTCTGCATCTCGGTGCCACCAAGTTGTTCCACTCGGTCACACCGACAGGGTCGGGATATATAAATCCATGGGCGAGATTTTGGAAATTTCTTCAAAACTCCTCGGCTCGCGCGTGTCCTGCTTTGCCATCTCGGGTCTCCAGATCGTCTTCTCATCGCCAGTGACCTCCAGCCGCTGGTATCCTTCACCGTCAACGGGATTCAACCCCTCCGTTGCCGCCGTAGCGAATTCACCGTAGAACTAGGGTATGAGTTCGATCTTTTGTGCTAATTCCTCACTTCGATTCTTAGCACAGTGCAATGCCATGTTCTTTACCACGTATGAAATCAATCTATCTAGAAAAAATGTTCCTTAGATTAGGTTTGATTTGAAAAAAATTAGGGTTAGGTTCCCGCCGTACTCATCTTGGACCGACCGAGTTGTAGAAATCGGTCTCACCGATTTGGCTAAGGCCATGGCACATGCACTTTTCGGGCTGACCAAAAAGTTGCAAATCGGTGCGACCGAGTTCAGTCCTCTATGAAACCCTAGCAATCTCGAAGCCACCAAACTGTGACTCGGTCTGACCGAGTTCACTAGTTTAGACTCCAAAATATGCTTCGGTGTCACTAAGTTTAACAAATCGGTAGCTCCGAAATGCTTTTTGTGGAGAAGTAACACTAAGTTTTTGACTCATCTGTTTTGCAAAAACTCTGCACTTTGTGATGCTCATCCACTCTACCTCATCTATATCTATTCATAGGGTCTATTGTCAGATTGCTTGCCAGAATGTCTGACTAGAGTGATAGCCAGAAGAAATCAGAAGAGCAAGTGCACATGAGTGAGGGCACTAGTCCCTCAAGCATATATGATGATGGCAGCAGGAGCACTCCAAGCAATCCGCCCAAGGTAGCCACCAGATCAAGGAAGAAGAAAACCTCAGATTCTGAGGATGAGGACTATGTGGCCACTGAGGAGGAAGTTAGCTCCAAAAATAAAGTGCCGAAGAAGGAATATGGTACTGCTGCTACAACAAAGCCCAGATAGCATAAGAAGGCCCCTACCAAGAGGGTGCCAACCTTAAAAGCCAGGGTGTCAACCGTTGAAACTTCTAAGCCAACTGAAGAGGCTGCTGGAGGGAGTAAGAAAAGGAAAGAGAGGGTCAAGAAGACCACTGCCAGAGTCATTGGTAGATCCTCTATAATGACAGATCCATCTGAAGAAGATGAAGAGGATGGGGGATGCCATTAAGTCAGGGGCTGCCACTTCAAAGCCCAAGACTTCCCCCAAGGCTGCTTCTCAAGCTCAAAAGACTGCTAAGCCCAAGAGAAGCACTAGGAACATCCCAACTAAAGAGAAGAACAAGGCCCAGTGCCTGAGATGGAAGAAGAAGATGCTTAAGCCCAAGTGCTAAGGAAACTTAAAACCAAATATTCCATATCACAATGGCACCCATCCAGTGGCAGAGGATATGAACATCAGGAAGGATGCAAGTCTGAGACTTTGGAGACAGTCTGATCCCTATGCTGTGAGGAGGAAGACTATTGTGGACTATAGGTTCCACACCAAAGAACAACAAGATTTCTATGAGACCATTTTGCTTAACAAGAAGCCTATAGTCCGTGATATGAAGTGGGTTGATTGGGAGTATATTGATGAGAATGAAGACGATTTTCCCGGTGTACATGAGAGCTTTAGATCATGTGGCGTTGACAAGTTTGTGGGTCAAGAGCTGACAAAATGGAATGATGAACTCATCATGCAATTCTACTCCACTACTCATTTTTATCCAGATGGTAGGATTGTAGGGATGTCTAAGGGTACAAGGTACCAGTCAACTGTTGATGAGTGGGCCAGGTTGATAAATGCCCCTGAAGAGCATGAAGATGACTTGGATGTCTATGCCAAGAATAAGAAAGACCACAACTCTATGGCCAATATGTACAAAGAGATCCCAGACAAAGCTTTGGAAACACATAAGCTTGGATCTGTACATTACCTGTTATCTACTCTAGCTGCAATCAATACTATATTGAGGCATACATTGTTGCCCAAATCTGGAGATCACAAGATAATCAGAGGCCATTCAATCAACTTGCTGCAGATATTTGATGTGCCTCAGAAATTCAAGGTCATGAGTCTAATTGTTGAGACAATCAAGAGGACAGCTGCTGATCAAAATATTTCTTGTGGGTATGATCCACACATTCTGGTGCTCATCAACTCCAAGATGGGCACATGCACTTATTTGTTGGACAAGGGACACTTACCTTTGAGACCAGAATTTGAAGATAATACAGTTGTGATGAATGAAGATGATCCCACATATGTGCAAGCACAAGAGAAGAAAGCAAAGGAAAAGGCTGAGAAGGGTGCAAAGATGCCAAGTGTTGAGGAAGCACCTCAAGTTTTTCTGAAGTCAAAACAAGATCATCTTGCATAACTAATTCAAGCAACTTTGAGGACTAAGAAGGGCTTGGCCACCCTGAAAAAGAATCAGGAGAGCTTGGAGAGGATCATAGAGACGAAATTTTATGATCTTGATCTTAAAGTAATTGTGATGCAGACATCTGTTGAGCAGCTCCAGGAGGAAGCAGAGGAGAAGAAAGGGAAGGCTACTACAGATGCTTTTCAGAGAGTGCCTAGAGGTCAGAGGTCTCCCGCCGTGCCCGTGGCTGACACTAGAGCAACTACTTCAGCACCAGCAGCAACAGCTTCAGTGCTACCTCCAATTGCCACTCCACCAGCTCCAACAACATCTATTGATGCCTTTGTCCTTGGAGTCCTCTATACACCACCTCCAGAAGATCAAGCCTAGAGAGACGCATAGCACTATGCATTTTCTAACTTTTTGGTAACTTGTTGCCAAAGGGGGAGAAATGTATAGATCTTAGGCTTCGAGAGAGAGTGCTTTGCTTCTTTGTCTTTCTTGCTATTTGGTTGATACTTTTGTGTGTGCTCGTTCGATACTTTATGTATGTGTTTGAGATACTTGTATGATCATGTGTTTTATCATATTCAACTTTAATGTTTGCTTGGATGATATTATCTTTGCTATCTCATATATGATCATTCACTTTGCTTGGTGATGAGTGCATGTTTTAATTCCTATCATTTTGGGCGCTCCACCAAGATGTATGTGACATGGAAGAGTAACACATGATCCTAATTGATTGTGCATTTGCATTCAAACGCAAATTTCAAATAATGCACAAATTTATGGGGAGCTCTTGCTTATCACATACTTCTCAAAGTGACGATGTACTTTAAATTTCATTATCATTTGTCGAAGCTTTGATCTATATGTTGTCATCAATTACCAAACAGGGGGAGATTGAAAGTGCAACTATCCCTGGGTGGTTTTGGTAATTACAAACAACAAATAGCTCATTGAACTAATGCTATTTCAAGATGACCATTTAAGAAAGTTCAATGATTGGCATCACATGGATTAGTAATGTGGACCTGCTACGTCTTGAGCTTGCGTTGGTTTTCCCCGAAGAGGAAGGGATGATGCAGCAGAGTAGCATAAGTATTTCCCTCAATTCTTAGAACCAAGGTATCAATCCAGTAGGAGCCCACGCTAAAGTCCCTCGTACCTGCACAAAGCGATAGCTACTCGCAACCAACATGATTAGGGGTTGTCAAGCCCTTCACGGTCACTTACGAGAGTGAGATCTGATAGATATAATATATTTGGTATTTTTTGTATAAAGATGCAAAGTAAAAAAGTAAAGGCAAAGTAAAAAAGCAAAGCAAGATTAAAGTAATGGAGATTAATATGATGAGGATAGACCCGGGGGCCATAGGTTTCACTGGTGGCTTCTCTCAAGAGCATAAGTATTCTACGATGGGTGAACAAATTACTGTTGACAAATTGACAGAATTGAGCATAGTTATGAGAATATCTAAGCATGATCATGTATATAGGCATCACGTCCGTGACAAGTAGATCGAAACGATTCTGCATCTACTGCTATTACTCCACTCATCGACCGCTATCCAGCATGCATCTAGAGTATTAAGTTAAAAACAGAGTAACGCCTTAAGCAAGATGACATGATGTAGAGAGATAAATTCATGCAATATGAATTAAACTCCATCTTGTTATCCTTGATGGCAACGATACAATACGTGCCTTGCTGCCCCTTCTGTCACTAGGTAAGGACACCGCAAGATCGAACCTAAAGCTAAGCACTTCTCCCATGGCAAGAACTACCAATCTAGTTGGCCAAACCTAACGGATAATTTGAAGAGACTTGCAAAGATAACCAATCATACATAAAAGAATTCAGAGAAGATTCAAATATTATTCATAGATAGACTTGATCATAAACCCACAATTCATCGGTCTCAACAAATACACCGCAAAAAGAAGATTACATCGAATAGATCTCCACAAGAGAGGGGGAGAACTTTGTATTGAGATTCAAAGAGAGAGAAGAAGCCATCTAGCTACTAACTATGATGATGTAAACTACTCACACTTCATCGGAGAGGCTATGATGATGTAGAAGCCCTCCGTGATGACGGCCCTCTTCCGGCGGAGCTCCGGAACATAATAGGTTAGTCCCAAAAATAATATAAAAGTGGAAAATAAAGCCCAATATAGTCCAAAACAGTAGATAATATAGCATGGAGCAATCAAAACTTATAGATACGTTGGAGACGTATCAGGCATCCCCAAGCTTAATTCCTGCTCGTCCTCGAGTAGGTAAATGATAAAAAGAGAATTTTTGATGCGGAGTGCTACTTGGCATAATTTCAATGCAAATCTTCTTAATTGTGGTATGAATATTCATATTAGAAAGATTCAAGACAAAAGTTTATATTGACATAAAAATAATAATACTTCAAGCATACTAACAAAGCAATTATGTCTTCTCAAAATAACATGGCCAAAGAAAGTTATCCCTACAAAATCATATAGTCTGGCTATGCTCCATCTTCACCACACAAAGTATTTAAATCATGAACAACCCCAATGACAAGCCAAGCAATTGTTTCATACTCTAACTTTTTCAAAACTTTTTCAATCTTCACGCAATACATGAGCGTGAGCCATGGATATATCACTATAGGTGGACTAGAATGGTGGTTGTGAAGAAGACAAAAAGGAGAAGATGGTCTCACATCAACTAGGCGTATCAATAGGCTATGGAGATGCCCATCAATCATATCAATGTGAGTGAGTAGGGATTGCCATGCAACGGATGCACTAGAGCTATAAGTATATGAAAGCTAAAAAAGAAACTAAGTGGGTGTGCATCCAACTTTCTTGCTCATGAAGACCTTTGAGGAAGCCCATCATCGGAATATACAAGCCAAGTTCTATAATGTAAAATTCCCACTAGTATATGAAAGTGATAACATGAGAGACTCTCTACTATGAAGATCATGGTGCTACTTTGAAGCACAAGTGTGGTAAAAGGATAGTAACATTGTCCCTTCTCTCTCTTTCTCTCATTTTTTTTATTTTTTTATTTGGGTCTTTTCTCTTTTTTTATGGCCTCTTTTTATATGGGCTTCTTTGGCCTCTTTTTTTTGTCTGGAGTCTCATCCCGACTTATGGGGGAATCATAGTCTCCATCATTCTTTCCTCAGTGGGACAATGCTCTAATAATGATGATCATCACACTTTTATTTTTCTTATAACTCAACAATTACAACTCGATACTTAGAAAAAAATATGACTCTATGTGAATGCATCTTGCGGTGTACCGGGATATGCAATATGACAATGATGGAGTGTGTCATGATGAACTAGATGGTGGAAAGTTGCATGGAAATATATCTCGGAATGGCTATGGAAATGCCATAATAGGTAGGTATGGTGGCTGTTTTGAGGAAGGTATATGGTAGGTGTATGATACCGGTGAAAGGTGCGTGGTATTAGGGAGGCTAGCAAAGGTGGAAGGGTGAGAGTGCGTATAATCCATGGACTCAACATTAGTCATAAAGAACTCATATACTTATTGCAAAAATCTAGAAGTTATCAAAGAAAAGTATTATGCGCATGCTCCTAGGGGGATAGATTGTTAGGAAAAGACCATCGCTCGTCCCCGACCGCCACTCATAAGGAAGACAATCAATAAACAGATCATGCTCCGACTTCATCACATAACGGTTCACCATACGTGCATGCTACGGGAATCACAAACTCTAACACAAGTATTCTTTAAATTCACAACTACTCAACTAGCATGAATTTAATATTATCACCTCCATATCTCAAAACAATTATCATGCTTCAATCTTTTCTTAGTATTCAACACACTCAAAAGAAAGTTTCACAAATCTTGAATACCAAGCATATTATTATTAAGAAAATTACCATGCTATTAAGAGACTCTCAAAATAATTTAAGTGAAGCATGAGAGATCAATAGTTTCTTTAAAAAAAATCCACCACCGTGCTCTAAAAGATTTATGTGAAGCACATAGAGCAAAATTATAACGCTCAAAAGATATAAGTGAAGCACATAGAGCAAAATTATCTTAGCTCAAAGATATAAGTGAAGCACATAGAGTATTCTATCAAATTTTAATTCATGTATGGCTCTCTCAAAAGGTGTGTACAGCAAGGATGATTGTGGCATACTAAGACACAAATACACAAATAATACAAGGCGCTCCAAGCAAAACACATATAATGTTGGTGAATAAAAATATAGCTCCAAGTAAATTACCGATGGAAGTGGACGAAAGAGGGGATGCCTCCTGGGGCATCCCCAAGCTTTGACTTTTTGGTGTCCTTGGATTATCTTGGGGGTACCATGGGCATCCCCACGCTTAGGCTTTTGCCACTCCTTGTTCCATGATCCGTCAAAAGAATTCACCCAAAACTTGAAAACTTCACAACACAAAACTCAAAATAGAAAACTCGTGAGCTCCATTAGCGAAAGAAAACAAAAGACCACTTCAAGGTACTGTAATGAACTCATTCTTTATTTATATTGGTTTTAAACCTACTGTATTACAACTTCTCTATGGATTATAAACTATTTTACTAGACATAGATTCATCAAAATAAGGAAACAATACACGAAAAACAGAATCTGTCAAAAACAGGACAGTCTATAGTAATCTGTAGCTAGCGCAAGATCTGGAACCCCAAAAATTCTAAAATAAATTGCTGGACGTGAGGAATTTATCTATTAATTATCATAAAAAAGAATTAACTAAATAGCACTCTCCAAATAAAAATGACAGCAGTTCTTGTTAGCGCTAAAGTTTCTGCTTTTTACAGCAAGTTCAACAAGACTTTCCCCAAGTCTTCCTAACGGTTCTACTTGGCACAAACACTAATTAAACACAAAAAACACAACCAAAACAGAGGCTACATAATTTATTTATTACTAAACAGGAGCAAAAGGCAAGTAATAAAAATAAAATTGGGTTTCCTCCCAACAAGCGCTATCGTTTAACGCCCCTAGCTAGGCATAAAAGCGAGGATAGATCTAGGTATTGCCATCTTTGGTAGGCAATCCATAAGTGGCTCTCATGATAGTTTCATATGGTAATTTTATTTTATTTCTTGGAAAGTGTTCCATGCCCTTTTTTAATGGAAATTGAAATCTAATATTCCCTTCCTTCATATTAATAATCGCACCAACCGTTCTAAGGAAAGGTCTACCAAGAATAATAGGGCAAGAAGGATTGCAATCTATATCAAGAACAATCAAATCTACGGGCACATAATTCCTATTTGCAACAATAAGAACATCATTAATCCTTCCCATAGGTTTCTTAATAGTGGAATCCGCAAGATGCAAGTTTAGAGAGCAATCATCAAAATTACGGAAATCTAGTAAATCACACAAAGTCTTGGGAATAGTAGAGACACTAGCACCCAAATCACACAAGGCGTAAAACTCATGATCTTTATTTTTAATTTTAATAGTTGGTTCCCAATCATCATAGAGTTTTCTAGGGATAGAAACTTTCAACTCAAGTTTTTCTTCATAAGATTGCATCAAGGCATCAACAATATGTTCGTTGAAGGGTATATTTTGACTATAACCATGTGGAGAATGTAGCACGGATTGCAACAAGGAAATACAATCAATTAAAGAGCAACTTTCATAATTAAATTCCTTGAAATCCAATATAGTGGGTTTAGCAACATCTAGATTTTTATTTCTTCAATTTTTAGAATGCCTTCTAGGTAAAGGAAGATCATATTCAGTTTCATCAAGATTCATATTGCAAAATAAAGATTTAATAGGGGACACATCAATAACTTTTAGATCTTCATATTGATTTTCATAGGTATTGGAAGAACACGCTTTAATAAAGGCATCTTTGGAAGCATGCATCCTAGCGGTTCTTTCCTTGCACTCATCAATGGAAATTCTCTTGGCTTTGAGAGACTCATTGATATCATGCTTAGGAGGAATAGATCTAAGCTTTAAAGAATCAACCTCAAGAGAAATTCTATCAACATTTCTAGCCAAATCATCAACTTTAAGCAATTTCTCCTCAAGCAAAGCAATAAAATTCTTTTGTGAATTCATAAACTCTTTAACACTATTCTCAAATTCAGAGGGAATCTTATTATAATTTCCATAAGAGTTGTTTTAGGAATTACCATAATTATTAGAAGGATTACTAGGATATGGCCTAGGATTAAAATTCCCTCTATAAGCGTTGTTACCAAAATTATTTATACCAACAAAATCCACATCCATAGATTCATTGTTATTCTCAATCAAAGTAGACAAAGGCATATCATTAGGATCAGAAGAAACACTCTCAGTAGCAAATAATTTGATAAGTTCATCCATCTTTCCACTCAACACATTAATTTCTTCTATCGCATGCACTTTCTTATTAGAAGATCTTTCAGTATGCCATTGAGAATAATTAACCATAACATTATCTAGGAGTTTAGTAGCATCTCCTAAAGTGATTTCCATAAAAGTGCCTCCCACGTCCGAATCTAAAAGATTTCTAGAAGCAAAATTCAATCCGGCATAATTTTTTTTTATAATCATCCACAAATTCAAGCCATGAGTAGGGCAATTACGTATCATTAATTTCATTCTCTCCCAAGCTTGTGCAACATGTTAATGATCAAGTTGTTTAAAGTTCATAATATGATTTCTAAGAGAGATGATCTTAGCGGGAGGAAAATACTTAGAGATAAAAGCATCTTTGCACTTGTTCCTTGAATCAATACTATTCTTAGGCAAAGACGAAAACCAAGCTTTAGCACGATCTCTAAGCGAAAAAGGAAATAGCTTCAATTTAACGACATCATTATTGACATCTTTTTTCTTTTGCATATCACATAAATCAACGAAGCTATTCACATGAGTAGCGGCATCTTCACTAGGAAGGCCGGCGAATTGATCTTTCATAAACAGATTCAACAAAGCAGTATTAATTTCACAAGATTCAACATCGGTAAGAGGAGCAATCGGAGTGCTAAGGAAATCATTATTGTTGGTATTGGGGAAGCCACACAATTTGGTAGTATCTTGAGCCATCGCGACAAACAAGCAATCTAACCCACGAGCAAACAAAAAGCAAACGGGCAAAAAGAGGCAAACGGAGAGGGAGGATAGGGAGAGAGAGGGCGAATAAAACGGCAAGGGTGAATTTGGGGGAGAGGAAAACGAGAGGCAAATGGCAAATAATGTAATGCGAGAGATAGGGATTGTGATGGGTACTTGGTATGTTGACTTTTTGCGTAGACTCCCCGGCAACGGCGCCAGAAATCCTTCTTGCTACGTCTTGAGCTTGCGTTGGTTTTCCCCGAAGAGGAAGGGATGATGCAGCAGAGTAGCGTAAGTATTTCACTCAGTTTTTGAGAACCAAGGTATCAATCTAGTAGGAGCCCATGCTCAAGTCCCTCGTACCTGCAGAAAGCGATAGCTACTCGCAACCAACGCGATTAGGGGTTGTCAAGCCCTTCACGGTCACTTACGAGAGTGAGATCTGATAGATATAATATTTTTGGTATTTTTTGGTATAAAGATGCAAAGTAAAAAAGTAAAGGCAAAGTAAAAAGCAAAGAAAGATTAAAGTAATGGAGATTAATATGATGAGGATAGACCCGGGGGCCATAGGTTTCACTAGTGGCTTCTCTCAAGAGCATAAGTATTCTACGGTGGGTGAACAAATTACTGTTGAGCAATTGACAGAATTGAGCATAGTTATGAGAATATCTAGACATGATCATGTATATAGGCATCATGTCTGTGACAAGTAGATCAAAACGATTCTGCATCTACTACTATTACACCACTCATCGACCGCTATCCAGCATGCATCTAGAGTATTAAGTTAAAAACAGAGTAACGCCTGAAGCAAGATGACATGATGTAGAGAGATAAATTCATGCGATATGAAATAAACCCCATCTTGTTATCCTCGATGGCAACGATACAATACGTGCCTTGCTGCCCCTTCTATCACTGGGTAAGGACACTGCAAGATCGAACCCAAAGCTAAGCACTTCTCCCATGGCAAGAACTACCAATCTAGTTGGCCAAACTAAACGGATAATTCGAAGAGACTTGCAAAGATAACCAATCATACATAAAAGAATTCAGAGAAGATTCAATATTATTCATAGATAGACTTGATCATAAACCCACAATTCATCGGTCTCAACAAACACTCCGCAATAAGAAGATTACATCGAATAGATCTCCACAAGAGAGGGGGAGAACTTTGTATTGAGATTCAAAGAGAGAGAAGAAGCCATCTAGCTACTAACTATGGACCCGAAGGTCTGAGGTAACCTACTCACACTTCATGGGAGAGGCTATGATGATGTAGAAGCCCTCTGTGATGACGGCCCTCTTCCGGCGGAGCTCCGAAACATAATAGGTTAGTCCCAAAAATAATATAAAAGTGGAAAATAAAGCCCAATATAGTCCAAAATAGTAGATAATATAACATGGAGCAATCAAAAATTATAGATACGTTGGAGACGTATCAGGACCCCTCAAAAAGCTAAGGACACATATTGGCTCAAGCTCAAGACTCTACATTTTCATTTTAGTGATCCAAGATCACATTGAGTCCATCACTACTAGGAAAAGGGCTATAGATGGAATTGACACTAATGGCGCACCAGACATGTGGTGCGCCATTACTATATACTAATGGCGCACCATGTGTTGGTGCGCCATTAGTGTGCAAATACTAATGGCGCACCACGTCCACGGTGCGCCATTAGTAATTTTTTTTTAATTTTTTCAAAACTACTAATGGCGCACCGTGGGAGTGGTGTGCCATTACTAGTTGAACTAGTAATGGCACACCACATCCACGGTGCGCCATTAGTAATTTTCTTTTTTAATTTTTTCAAAACTACTAATGGTGCACCGTGCGAGTGGTGTGCCATTACTAGTTGAACTAGTAATGGCGCACCATGCCACGGTGCGCCATTAGTAACTTGGCCCAAACATTCGCCCGAATGCAACCCCCCCGGTGGACCGCCTTTTCAGTTTCAAAAAAAAAAGAAAATGATAGAAATGTCAAAAAAATAAAAGAAAATAAGATTCCCATGTGATATGTGGTATAGTTGTTAGCAAAATTTACAAACATGAATTTTCGAATTTTTTGCAAAATCTCTCGAGAATTTATAAAATGGGCATAACTTTTGCGTACGAACTCGGATGAAAAAGTTTTTTATATGAAAAATCATCTACTCGAAAAGTTACATCCGAATTTAACTGGGGGAACCCCGTTAAACATTTTCAAAATCCTCAAAAACCTAACAGAAAAAAGATACGGGGGTTTTAAGATCTGGAGAGGCAAAAAAATTCAAAAAAATTCAAACTTACTAATGGCGCACCTGCCCATGGTGCGCCATTAGTATCTTCCCGCCTTCAAAATTCAAAATAAGTCAACAAAATAAAAAAAAGTTACTAATGGTGCACCTGCCCATGGTGCGCCATTAGTATCTTCCTGCCTTCAAAATTCAAAGTAAGTCAAAAAAATAAAAAAAGTTACTAATGGCGCACCTGCCCATGGTGCGCCATTAGTATCTTCCCGCCTTCAAAATTCAAAATAAATCAAAAAAAAACAGTTAGTAATGGCGCACCTGCCCACGGTGCGCCATTACTATGTCGTATATATGGCTGGGCGCACCTCCTCCACTCCACCTCTCCTCCACTCCATCTCCTCCTCTCGTCTCTTCCACTCCATCTCCTCCTCTCCTCCACTCCATCTTCCCTTCTCTCCTCCACCATACTACCCTCCTCCTCTCCGGCGACCTCCTCCTCCTCTCTGACGACCTTCTTCTCCTCTCCGGCAACATCCTCCTCCTCTCCGGCGACCTCCTTCTCCCCTCC